>NW_027180547.1:0-92320 GCF_040956055.1 Brachionichthys hirsutus | reverse complement strand
TTACTAATAATCCTTATCGGTTCATATTTATTGACCTGACTTACTGTGCATGATTTTTAGATTTAAAAAATCATTCTCGTCCTTTATTTTCCTAATAAGCTCTTTAAAAACTCGGTCTTGATCAAGTTTTTACAGAGGGCTAACTTCAAAGTTTGCTCTTTGACATAATAACCGGCACGAATAATTTCTGATGGTCAGTGGCGGAAATTGGGAAACTGGAAAGGTTTTCGCTGTCTTACTGACTGAAGAAGAAATGTTTAAGAACCAACGTCATTTTTAGGCCCGAGCGCCTATTCTAGGCGTAAGGGGCTATTGCTTTTGCAACGCAGAAGACGACAAGTTGACGAGCGCAGCTCGTCAACTCTCGACTAAGTTGACGAGCGCAGCTCGTCAACCCTCGGCATCCAACTTTGCCATGCTGTTGAGGACGACCAACACACTCACGCACACACACACCAACACTCAACAGCACACACACACACACCGACACTAAACAACACAAATGCACACACACAGAGATCCACAAACACGAGTTGACGAGCGCAGCGAGTCAACTCGTGTTTGTAACTGTCTTCCGATGGTTGACGAGCGCAGCGAGTCAACCATCGGGCGACCAACACACCCACGCCCACACCCACGCCCACACCCACGACACTCAACAGCACACACACACACACCCCGACACTAAACAACACAGACACGCAGACACACACACACACACACAAACACGAGTTGACGAGCGAAGCTCGTCAACTCGTGTTTGTGTGCCCCCACAGACGCGTAGCCCTCGTCGAGACCATTCCGAAAATGTATTTTGTGTAGAAATCGCACACTCAGAAAAAAAGTTATATTGTTTTTGCAAAAATTCTTTATTAGGCCCGAGCGCCTATTCTAGGCGTAAGGGGCTATTGCTTTTGCAACGCAGAAGACAAGTTGACGAGCGTAGCGAGTCAACCCTCGACAAAGTTGACGAGCGCAGCTCGTCAACCCTCGGCATCCAACTTTGCCATGCTGTTGAGGACAACCAACACACTCACGCACACACACACCGACACTCAACAGCACACACACACACACCGACACTAAACAACACAAATGCACACACACAGAGATCCACAAACACGAGTTGACGAGCGCAGCGAGTCAACTCGTGTTTGTAACTGTCTTCCGATGGTTGACGAGCGCAGCGAGTCAACCATCGGGCGACCAACACACCCACGCCCACACCCACGACACTCAACAGCACACACACACACCCCGACACTGAACAACACAGACACACAGACACACACACACACACACAAACACGAGTTGACGAGCGAAGCTCGTCAACTCGTGTTTGTGTGCCCCCACAGACGCGTAGCCCTCGTCGAGACCATTCCAAAAATGTATTTTGTGTAGAAATCGCACACTCAGAAAAAAAGTTATATTGTTTTTGCAAAAATTCTTTATTCTTCTTTTTAGGCCCGAGCGCCTATTCTAGGCGTAAGGGGCTATTGCTTTTGCAACGCAGAAGACGACAAGTTGACGAGCGCAGCTCGTCAACTCTCGACAAAGTTGACGAGCGCAGCTCGTCAACCCTCGACAAAGTTGACGAGCGCAGCTCGTCAACCCTCGGCATCCAACACACTCACGCACACACACACCGACACTCAACAGCACACACACACACACACCGACACTCAACAACACACACGCACACACACAGACATCGACAAACACAGTTGACGAGCGCAGCGAGTCAACTGTGTTTGGAACTGTCTTCCGATGGTTGACGAGCGCAGCGAGTCAACCATCGGGCGACCAACACACCCACGCCCACACCCACGACACTCAACAGCACACACACACACACATCGACACTAAACAACACAGACACGCAGACACACACACACACACACAAACACGAGTTGACGAGCGAAGCTCGTCAACTCGTGTTTGTGTGCCCCCACAGACGCGTAGCCCTCGTCGAGACCATTCCGAAAATGTATTTTGTGTAGAAATCGCACACTCAGAAAAAAAGTTATATTGTTTTTGCAAAAATTCTTTATTCTTAGGCCCGAGCGCCTATTCTAGGCGTAAGGGGCTATTGCTTTTGCAACGCAGAAGACGACAAGTTGACGAGCGCAGCTCGTCAACTCTCGACAAAGTTGACGAGCGCAGCTCGTCAACCCTCGACAAAGTTGACGAGCGCAGCTCGTCAACCCTCGGCATCCAACACACTCACGCACACACACACCGACACTCAACAGCACACACACACACACACCGACACTCAACAACACACACGCACACACACAGACATCGACAAACACAGTTGACGAGCGCAGCGAGTCAACTGTGTTTGTAACTGTCTTCCGATGGTTGACGAGCGCAGCGAGTCAACCATCGGGCGACCAACACACCCACGCCCACACCCACGACACTCAACAGCACACACACACACCGACACTAAACAACACAAATGCACACACACAGAGATCCACAAACACGAGTTGACGAGCGCAGCGAGTCAACTCGTGTTTGTAGCTGTCTTCCGATGGTTGACGAGCGCAGCGAGTCAACCATCGGGCGACCAACACACCCACGCCCACACCCACGACACTCAACAGCACACACACACACACCCCGACACTAAACAACACAGACACACAGACACACACACACACACACAAACACGAGTTGACGAGCGAAGCTCGTCAACTCGTGTTTGTGTGCCCCCACAGACGCGTAGCCCTCGTCGAGACCATTCCGAAAATGTATTTTGTGTAGAAATCGCACACTCAGAAAAAAAGTTATATTGTTTTTGCAAAAATTCTTTATTCTTCTTTATTTTTCTTTTTCTTTTTCTTCTTTGTTCTGCTGTTTAAACGGCAATTTGACCCCCTGAACATGCTCGAAAACTCACCAAACTTTGAACCAAGCTCAGAACCGGCGAAAAATTAATTATTTTATGTGTTTTGAAATTGGGCATGAAAAAGTGGCGCGCTAGCGCCACCTACAAAAATCACAATGCATTGTGCCTATGGGGGGTCCGACGCCAACTTTGTCGGACAGACACGAAATTTGGTACACACATGCGTCAAGTCGGTGCAAAAAAAATATAATATTATGGCCACGCCCCGAAACACACAGGAAGGCGGCCATATTGGATTGAAACTTAAAAACTGCTGAGTCAGCGTTTGCACACACACACTCCAATCCAAACCAGACATTAAACACTTATTGACCCTTCCTACCTGGACACTAGGGAAACTTTGACAATCAGCCTTACAGCGCCCCCTAGAGAACGATAACAAAAATTGAATGGGAATTAAAAAAATACTTTGCCAGAAATGATTGAAACTTACCAGAAAAGTCCCTCGTGTGGTCCCGATCAAAAAACACAATCGTAACCATGTTGTTTTTACGCTGTTGCCATGGCGATGGCAACCCCTCCTATGGGGAGGGGTCCGACGCCAACTTTGTCGGACAGCCACGAAATTCGGTACAGACGTGCGTCATGTCAGGGCAAAAAAAAAATGTATTGTGGCCACGCCCCCAGACACACAGGAAGGCGGCCATATTGGATTGAAACTCCTGATGGCAGATAATCCAAATAACGATTTGACTAAACTGTGAGCTACTAATGCAGCTCAAATCTAAACACTTGCGAAGCACTCAGGACAAAAGCGGCGTGCGTCGGCGGGTCAGCTCAACGGCCTGTCGGCCGGCGAGGGCCTACAACGCCGCTTGCGGCTTTAATTTATTCTTTATTCTTCTTTATTCTTCTTTGTTCTGCTGTTTAAACGGCAATTTGACCCCCTGAACGTGCTCGAAAACTCACCAAACTTTGAACCAAGCTCAGAACCGGCGAAAAATTAATTATTTTATGTGTTTTAAAGTTGGGCATGAAAAAGTGGCGCGCTAGCGCCACCTACAAAAATCACAATGCATTGTGCCTATGGGGGGTCCGACGCCAACTTTGTCGGACAGCCACGAAATTCGGTACACACATGCGTCAAGTCAAGGCAAAAAAAAAAAAGTATTATGGCCACGCCCCCAGACACACAGGAAGGCGGCCATATTGGATTGAATTTTAAAAACTGCTGAGTCAGCGTTTGCACACACACACACTCCAATCCAAACCAAATTTTAAACACTTATTGACCCTTCCTACCTGGACACATTAAAAGGGAAACTTTGACAATCAGCCTTACAGCGCCCCCTAGAGAACGATAACAAAAATTGAAAGGGAATTAAAAAAATACTTTGCCAGAAATGATTGAAACTTACCAGAAAAGTCCCTCATGTGGTCCCGATCAAAAACCACAATTGTAACCATGTTGTTTTTACGGTGTTGCCGTGGCGATGGCAACCCCTCCTATGGGGAGCGTTCCGACGCCAACTTTGTCGGACAGCCACGAAATTCGGTACAGACATGCGTCATGTCAGGGCAAAAAAAAAATGTATTGTGGCCACGCCCCCAGACACACAGGAAGGCGGCCATATTGGATTGAAACTCCTGATGGCAGATGGCCATATAATCCAAATAACGATTTGACTAAACTGTGAGCTACTCATGCAGCTCAAATCTAAACACTTGCGAAGTACTCAGGACAAAAGCGGCGCGCGTCGGCGGGTCAGCTCAACGGCCTGTCGGCCGGCGAGGGCCTACAACGCCGCTTGCGGCTTTAATTAGGCCCGAGCGCCTATTCTAGGCGTAAGGGGCTATTGCTTTTGCAACGCAGAAGACAAGTTGACGAGCGTAGCGAGTCAACCCTCGACAAAGTTGACGAGCGCAGCTCGTCAACCCTCGGCATCCAACTTTGCCATGCTGTTGAGGACGACCAACACACTCACGCACACACACACCGACACTCAACAGCACACACACACACCCCGACACTAAACAACACAAATGCACACACACAGAGATCCACAAACACGAGTTGACGAGCGCAGCGAGTCAACTCGTGTTTGTAACTGTCTTCCGATGGTTGACGAGCGCAGCGAGTCAACCATCGGGCGACCAACACACCCACGCCCACACCCACGACACTCAACAGCACACACACACACACCCCGACACTAAACAACACAGACACACAGACACACACACACACACACAAACACGAGTTGACGAGCGAAGCTCGTCAACTCGTGTTTGTGTGCCCCCACAGACGCGTAGCCCTCGTCGAGACCATTCCGAAAATGTATTTTGTGTAGAAATCGCACACTCAGAAAAAAAGTTATATTGTTTTTGCAAAAATTCTTTATTCTTCTTTTTTCTTTATTCTTTATTCTTTATTCTTTATTCTTTATTCTTTATTCTGCTGTTTAAACTGCAATTTGACCCCCTGAACGTGCTCGAAAACTCACCAAACTTTGAACCAAGCTCAGAACCGGCGAAAAATTAATTATTTTATGTGTTTTAAAATTGGGCATGAAAAAGTGGCGCGCTAGCGCCACCTACAAAAATCACAATGCATTGTTCCTATGGGGGGTCCGACGCCAACTTTGTCGGACAGCCACGAAATTCGGTACACACATGCGTCAAGTCAAGGCAAAAAAAAAAAAGTATTATGGCCACGCCCCCAGACACACAGGAAGGCGGCCATATTGGATATAATTTTAAAAACTGCAGAGTCAGCGTTTTCACACACACACTCCAATCCAAACCAAATTTCAAACACTTATTGACCCTTCCTACCTGGACACTTTAAAAGGGAAACTTTGACAATCAGCCTTACAGCGCCCCCTAGAGAACGATAACAAAAATTGAAAGGGAATTAAAAAAATACTTTGCCAGAAATGATTGAAACTTACCAGAAAAGTTCCTCATGTGGTCCCGATCAAAAAACACAATCGTAACCATGTTGTTGGTTTTACGGTGTTGCCGTGGCGATGGCAACCCCTCCTATGGGGAGTGGTCCGACGCCAACTTTGTCGGACAGCCACGAAATTCGGTACAGACATGCGTCATGTCAGGGCAAAAAAAAAATGTATTATGGCCACGCCCCCAGACACACAGGAAGGCGGCCATATTGGATTGAAACTCCTGATGGCAGTTGCCATATAATCCAAATAACGATTTGATTAAACTGTGAGCTACTAATGCAGCTAAAATCTAAACACTTGCGAAGCACTCAGGACAAAAGCGGCGTGCGTCGGCGGGTCAGCTCAACGGCCTGTCGGCCAGCGAGGGCCTACAACGCCGCTTGCGGCTTTAATTCTTTTTCTTTTTCTTTTTCTTCTTTGTTCTGCTGTTTAAACGGCAATTTGACCCCCTGAACATGCTCGAAAACTCACCAAACTTTGAACCAAGCTCAGAACCGGCGAAAAATTAATTATTTTATGTGTTTTAAAATTGGGCATGAAAAAGTGGCGCGCTAGCGCCACCTACAAAAATCACAATGCATTGTGCCTATGGGGGGTCTGACGCCAACTTTGTCGGACAGCCACGAAATTCGGTACACACATGCGTCAAGTCAGGGCAAAAAAAAAAAAGTATTATGGCCACGCCCCCAGACACACAGGAAGGCGGCCATATTGGATATAATTTTAAAAACTGCTGAGTCAGCGTTTGCACACACACACACTCCAATCCAAACCAAATTTTAAACACTTATTGACCCTTCCTACCTGGACACTTTAAAAGGGAAACTTTGACAATCAGCCTTACAGCGCCCCCTAGAGAACGATAACAAAAATTGAATGGGAATTAAAAGAATACTTTGCCAGAAATGATTGAAACTTACCAGAAAAGTCCCTCACGTGGTCCCGATCAAAAAACACAATTGTAACCACGTTGTTGTTTTTACGGTGTTGCCGTGGCGATGGCAACCCCTCCTATGGGGAGGGGTCCGACGCCAACTTTGTCGGACAGCCACGAAATTCGGTACAGACGTGCGTCATGTCAGGGCAAAAAAAAAAAGTATTGTGGCCACGCCCCCAGACACACAGGAAGGCGGCCATATTGGATTGAAACTCCTGACGGCAGATGGCCATATAATCCAAATAACGATTTGACTAAACTGTGAGCTACTCATGCAGCTCAAATCTAAACACTTGCGAAGCACTCAGGACAAAAGCGGCGTGCGTCGGCGGGTCAGCTCAACGGCCTGTCGGCCGGCGAGGGCCTACAACGCCGCTTGCGGCTTTAATTTTTCTTCTTCTTCTTCTCTTTCTTTGTCGTGCCAGAGCTGTGTGGGGATGAGGATTTGGAAGCGGAAGCAGACAGCCCAGATATGGAGCCTGGAACAGAGATGGAGCAAGGTGAGCGATCAGAATAATGCAAATAATAGTAAATGCACATCATTGATTTAAAGTCACAAAGATCTGTAGTGGTAGTTCCGGCCCACATTTTTTTTTTCTTTTATTCCAGATGACATCCCTTCAGATGCTGAAGCCGAGGCTCGTTTGCATCCGTCGGAACATGTCGAAGGGCTTCCTGAGGAAGACAGCAAGTCCGAGAGTTTGAGATTGTCCTCCAGTACCGGTACACGCCACCAACAATTCTTTCAAACATGGGATTAAAAAAATGTCCTCAGGGGGAGGCTCTGCGAACCGAAGTGAAAATTTATGACCATCACATGGAATGAAAGGGCTGAAATCTGACTTAGTTAAACTGATCGCGCCGAGATATAGTAGTTATGAGGAATTGCAGTTTACAGTCACAGAACCAATAGACGTTATAGAATGGTTTCGTTACAGAATGTCAAAGAGCAACAGCAGCGTAATTCAACGGTGTCTTTTCAATAACTTAATCATGATGTGGTAAAAAATAAAGGGAAGTTATCGTAGAGCTGGGATCTTTTTTCAGGCCCTTGGACCACAGATGCTGAAAACCCTTGCGGTGAATTGATTATTACCCACAGATGCATTTTACAAAATTAGAATCGAATGACTTTTTTGTGTGTGTGTGTGTGTGTGTGCATCCAGATCCATCCAATATCAGCCCCATCCAAAAAGGAGATGCTCTTCTTTCCGTACTCAAACCATCTCCAGAGCCTGAAATGCAGGTGAGAGAATTCACGATGCTTCACTTTCATTATTTGAAGCCAGCTTTGACTTAATCTAATATTTTAAATGAACCTGACTAAAAGTAGCTTCTTCCAGCTAACTTCTTGACCTTGGACTACGGGCACAGCACTAGCTATACCAAAGTTGAATGCACTAAATTGCAGAAAATGTGTTCACTTCTACTGCTACAGTACCAAAGGCCACTGGTCACTGTAACAAGGTGCCTTATGTTCTGATTTTGAAGCTCATAAAAAAAGAAAAAATCTGAACCCCAATATTTAAGTATAGAGAGAACAATAGATCTTAAACATGTATAATGATATTTGAAAATTGAACTATCCCTACCAAAATACAGTGACAGTCAAAAGATTGTCTTAAGTAAAAAATGAACCTCCTCTCAAAGTATCATTTATTCTCTATATTTCTCACATTGGTAACAAACGGTTGGCTGATCCAGGACAGGACAGAAAAATACCTTGATCATCTTCTTCTGTTTTGTTTCCCAGATAAATATAACAAAGTCTCCTGGTACTCGCTTTTTCCCGGACCCTTTCTTGCCCGATGAAACAAAACCTGAGAAAACATCTCCGTCTGCTCCTCCAACTCACAAGAGCCCCATTTTCCCCTCTCCTGTTTCGCACAATCCTTCCTTATTCCCTTTGCCTACTTTTGCGGCTGCCGCGACTTCCCCTGTCAAAATCTCTGCCTCACCCTGTTCCAATTCAAACACCCAGTCACCCATCGGCTCCCCAGTTAAGCCAGCCATTGTTTCCCCTGTCAAATCGACCACCAGCTCCCCTATCCAGTTACCCACCGGCTCCCCAATCTGCTCTCAGCCTACTCCCCTAGCAGAGACACACGCTCCCAAATCTCCAGTATACCCTCATTGCTCTATTTGCCCTCTCACTGGCAACCCCCTCTCCCCAATCTGCACTCAGCCTTTGGCCTGCCAAGAACCCTCATCAGCCCTCACCTCTGACTCTCCTGTCAGAATTCCTCCTGTGCCTGGGGTCACTTCAACACCCATGATCAAAACAGACGGTGGCATGTCCGAGTCCTCAAAATTGTTAGATTCCTCAATGGCAGAATCGCCATCTAAGAAGACGGATATCATTGAGGAGTTTTGGTTGAAGAGCGCTGAGATCAGGAAGAGTCTCGGGCTAACGCCTTTGGACCGCAGTAGTCAAATCTCAGAGAAGAGTGTTGTTAAGGCTCCGATACAGGAATCCACCCCTGTGAAGACACAATCTCGAGATGTGTCTGTGGAACAGAAGCCTTCTTTTACTGGCCGAGCAGTCATCCGCAGGCTCAACATCACTCTTGAGGGTCAGGTAATTACCCCCATTGCTCCTGTGGAGCCTAAGAGTAATTTATCTGACAAGAGGTACCCCAGCAGCAGCTCTGGCTTGGGGTTGAATGGGAGCATGGCCACGAGTCAGACAGCAAACAATGACAGCTACAACACGTCTCACTCCACCATGCTGACCCCACCCTCCAGCCCACCACCACCTGTGCCTGCTAATCAGTCTCCAGCGGTGTTCAGGCAGCACAGACACCGGGCGTCGTGGAATAACAGGGCAGACAAATCTCCATCTGAGCATTCCAAAGAGCCAGCTAAGTCCAAGAGTCCTGTGCCTGCACCAAGGACCCAGCTAAGCCCAGTGTCTGCACCTAAACCTGCACCCAGGGAAGTCTCCTCACCTCAGGAAGCACCAGAAATGACTCCAGTGGTTATGAGGGAGAAGAAGAAGAAGAAGTCACAATCGGAGGTGTTGAGGAAGTCATTTGTGGAGACAGTAGAGGAGATCCCGTTTGCTGACGACGTGGATGAGGCCTACGATGAGCGGGCACCAGATACAAGCACGAACAGGTCCTACATTGCATCCACCAATAAGCCGGACAGGGAAAGACCTCCCTTGCATCTGGCTCTGGCAATGGAAAATGGTAAACCCAATATCCCTGAGAACCCAGCCTCCAAGAACCAGAGGGCAACTCAATTCTCCCCCGAGGCCAAGGAGATTGCTGAGCATAGAATAAGAGCAAGAGAAAAGTCCATCAAAAGCCAAGCTCTCAAAGATGCCATGGCAAAGCAGTTGAACAAAATGAAAGAAGCCGACATGCACACAGCTGCCTCGCCTAAGGTGGCCTGGAATGCAACGCCGGCTGCTACTGGGAAATGTAAAAAGGCAGCCTTGTCTCCAAAGACATCGGCTGTGAAAGCTCTGGAGTCCAAGAAGGCAGAGACTTTACCAGAGCGTTTCCTCAGTAGCAACAAGAGCCTGGACAGCTCGCTGGCTTCTTCAGACAGCTCTGCAACAAGTAAGACCAAGAAACGAAGCTCTCTCTTCTCACCGCGCAAGAATAAAAAGGAGAAAAAAGCCAAGAATGACAGCACGAGGCTCTCCGGTACGGACAAGACGCCGCCGAAACACAAGTCACTGTGGAAGGCCGTCTTCTCAGGCTACAAGAAGGACAAAAAGAAAAAGGATGATAAATCATGTTCAAGTACACCCTCCTCGAGTTCCACCACTCAGGACTCGGGACAGAAGAGAACGTCGCCTCCTGGGAGATCATCAGTTGAGAAAGGTGACCCATTGTTTGCCTTTGGAGGTGATACTTATTAGCCAAATTTCTAGAACTATATACAAATATCTCCTTTTTTGCTTATTGCTTGTCACAGACCTGAAGTCACGCAGAAACCTGAGTTTCTCTGAGGACTCAGACCTGTCCTGTGACGATGTTCTGGAGAGGTCCTCCCAGAAGTCAAAGACAGATGTGAGTATGAGCAGAGGCCTTTACGCACGTTGGAACATTGCCATTAGGTACCGGTATATACATTTTATATTAGGATCCTTGGCAGATGACACTATTGATCGGCTGCTTGCAACAACCAAATTACACAGAAACAATTGAAATAGTCTCTATATATTTTGAAAATAAAGGTGGCTGATTAGTCTTGCTTTCCGCTGTAGACTGTATATCCTATTCAACCTGAGCTCAAGACATTTTTCTGGGAAAACCAGCTTCCCAGAACCGGTCCAGTGAAATATCGATGTTGTGGGTAGAGGAAAGCGTGATCTTAAATCATCACGGCCCATTTATTGCATTCATTCATAAAATGATTTTGTTGGGTAATTTCAGCAAATAGCACATTCTCACCGACTTAAGATGACATCCATTTAGTACGACTGAAATGTACAATTATTTCACTGCGATTATTATGTTGATTATCTTAATGATTGATAATTAAAATGTTTTGCATATTAAATGCCAAGAAATTCTCGTTGCAATTTCCGGAGAGCCCAATTTGATTTCCTCTAATTGCTTCCTTTATTCAACAAACAGCCAAACTCTCTTAATTTATCTACTTTATAAATGGCAATGAAAATACAAAATAAAACATTTGCATTTACGAGCCAGACTTAGCAAATGATTTGAAAGGCTTCATTATCAAAATAGTCTTTCCATTGGCTAATTGATTCATTGGCTAGATTTTTAATTCTACCAGTAAGTTGAAACAGATTTTTTTTTTTTTAATCTTTCCTTGGCAGATGTTCCTGTTTAGATTTTCCCAATCCACAGTGATTGACATTTGTCTTTATGAAACCCAAATGTTTCCTCATCACGTCTTTTTGCATCCATTTCTGTTTCACTGTCCCTTTTTAAATAATTTGTTCCACTCCCAGCGACACATGGACATCTTTGACCTAGTATCAGGCGTGCAGAAGGAAAAGGAGGAAAAACTGGAGAAGCAGAAAAGGAAGGAGTTGCAGGAAAGAAAGAGGTTTACAGAAAGACGTAAAGGAAGAGAGCGAGAAAAGGATGATTTTGAAATTTCAATGAACATAATTTTGTAAGTAGGCCATTATAATATTCGGTTATATTCCTCAAAACATCTATCGAGGACTTCTTCCTGGCTTCAAATCAATCTTTCATGTTCAATTTAAATTGCTGGATTATTTAAAATATCGGTTAAAGCAGAGCGTAAGGATTTATTAAACTAAAAGCGGTACCATGGCCTCTAACATCCTCCCACAGATTTAGGAGTGATGCTATTACCTCTTACCAACGAACTTCCTGACAGGAGTTTTGGGTTATTCCACAACCTTTAGCGATTTACAGCGCGTTACTAGCATACGATTCAGAAGAAGCACAGACCTGCCGTCATCACTGCAGCCGCTGAGGCACAGCTTCAGCCAAATTGTTCTTAAACTTGTTCCTTGCCCAGTTTTTAAAGCAACGTCAAAATGAATCAGGATTCATTGTCCCTGAGGCAGATTACGTAACCAAATCATGATTAAAAATACATTTTCAACATGTTCAGCTCCAGAATATGACTCGTTTAAACGTGCATCATAATGAGATCTATGTGCCGAATTACACGGTGGGCGAGTTCTGTGTTCATTAAATATGCAGGTAGAATGGATATGATTATTTGAAAGTAGGACTCCTTTAATATTGAACTAATTCCATTCATCATGTTGACCTGAATTTCAAAATAATTTCCCCCACTGCTGCCCAGTCTGTGTGTGTTTGCTCCAGGCGCCTTAGCTGCCTAGTTCTTTGCCAGAGGCATGAATTCACCTAAATTATAGGGAGATTGATGCTCTGACATGCCTGTCAGGCCATTATTCAATACGAGCACACGGTGTAGACTAGACTTACCCGACTGCTGTGGTGTTGATAGTGCGCTAGATTTTTGAACGTTCGATAAATCCTCTAGAGACCCCTCTAGCTGTAGTGGTGTGTACACGTGGTCGTGCTTTAGAATCTGTAAACTGTGTTTTCTGATCATGTGGCTTAATGTCTGATGAACATAGATGTGTAACATGTTGCTTTAGCCTTCCATTTTTGTTTTGGTGTGGGACATTAACTGCCTGTTTTGGATGTACCAGCTAAAACGATGACTTTCTTTGTTTTAGTTTGAATGTGTTTTTTTTTTTAAAACATAATCATTAACCCATTTAATCATATCATTTTTATCCTGTTTGTTTCCCATTCTTTTTGTTTTTGTCTTCCCTAAGTCTGTTTATGTCCCTCACGCACTGGCGTTCAAGAGATCATACGCCACAAAGGTAGTATTATATGCTCCCATTGGTCACCCCCCCCCCCCCCCCCCTTGCACCCCCAGCCTCCTGCGCTTGTGCCAGTAATAACACTTTATGTGTATCTGGCCTCCAACTAACTGTCCTCTGGATGCATGTGACAGTCTGTCCACTGCGCCCACCCACTCACTGCTGGATATCCACTCTGCTAAATCACGACTCTCATGGCTCACTTTTATGGTCGCGATGTTTGCCTCTGCATCTCTTGATATCAGGTCCTCTGTCTGGTATAATGTGAACTTGCCTATCATCACTGTGGTACTATTTTCCTTCAAGTCCAGCTGCTGGAATAACTGACCCTTTTTTTGTCTTCAACGCTATTCTCTATTTTTTCTCCTGATTTATACCAACTTTGTATGTCCTTCAAGTCAGGGAGCAGGGTAAAGTAACTTGCTAATGATTATGGAAAAATGTCACAATGTGAGGATTAATCTTAACTGGGACAGCAGCAGGTTGATTTCTGCCACATTGTTTTATGGTTTGTGTTATTGATTTATAGGGCCTAGAAAAGCCTCTAGATTGTGCGGTGAACAGATTCTAGTTGATAGTCAGTGCTGTCCCTCAGCTTCTACATGCTCGCATCAGTCCCCTTCCTATTCTGTTCGGTTTTCCTGAAGGGCTACGACCCCCTGAATTCTGCTCCACATATCAGCAAATAGGACTTTTCAGTTTTCTGATCTATTTTTTTTCTTCTCTCTATCACGCCAGAAAACGTACACAGAAGAAGAGTTGAATGCCAAACTGACACGGAGAGTCCAGAAAGCTGCACGACGACAAGCCAAGCAGGAGGAGCTCAAGAGGCTGCACAGAGCCCAGGTAAAAGCGCCGTGATCCACGCCGTGATCCACCAGGTGGACGCTTGGCTCTGCAGCTGTTTCTGTGAAATATGGTTCAGGGTTAATTAAGAAATCGGTGCAAACCCTAGAATTTACCTCTACTATGTAAATACATAGACAAAAAAATATATTTTTGTTTTCTTATAAGACATAAAATCCATTTTGTTTGGGTGCTGCCAATGTTGTTTACGTTGCAAGGCATTCTGGGTGTGACGTGAAACGGCTGCAGCACCCGGCTCACTGCTATTGTTTAGTATGGCAGCGATCTCCTCCGTTCAGCCTTTACAGTCTGAACCACAGCGTCAGCAAAGACGTGAGGAAGAAGCCAGAGATGGAAATCGAGAGAGAGAGAGCGAGTTGGTAACATACATTCTTAAATTAATTACTCTTCAATAGCTTAGATTCATTTAGCGGGTCAGGGAAGTTGCCCGAGTCTGTCTGATTATTAGTGTTCCCCTCCCACCTGGAGACGTTCATTTTTAATCAGGGTTTTAATGAAGGTAAACGGTTTTATTATTTGTTTAAGGTAGTAACCTCTGCAACCGCCTCCCTGTGAAACTTGTCGGACAAATGAGTAGCAATTAGTGGAACTGCGGCTGCCATTATTGGGTGCAATGGCTCATTTTGTTCACGCTGTACCGTGTTTAATCGTCTGTGCATTTCATTAATAACGTGATGCTGAAATTGCTTATTCGTTCAGATCATCCAGAGACAACTGGAGCAGGTGGAGGAGAAGCAGCGACAGCTGGAGGAGAGGGGGGTGGCGGTGGAGAAGGCGCTGAGAGGAGAAGCAGGTAACGGCGTAGCTTCATGCAGTTATTTATTATTATTATTTTATCATCAACATGGCCACCGTATGGAGTTGTGTATCAGTACATAGATACATAACGTTCAGGGATCTAAAACATGTCGTCGTTTTCAAATGTAATTATTAATAGTCTGTTATTAATGATTTGTTGCAAGTATTAAAAGTGATCTTTTTTTTTGCTGTGTTACACCGTATCGTATCTTTATGACCGGCGCTTTTGAAAAAGGCATGACGTAAGCGACAGCTACCTCCGTGCAGCCGTCCCGCCACGACATTTGGAACCCTCGTGAGGAAACGTGTGAGCGTTTCTCTGAAGTAGCAAACCCAAATTGTTCTTGACGAGGGACTATCACAGACAATGAACATCTGAGTCTGAGATGAAGAATACATTATTTGATAGGGGAGCATTATTTGGCATCACTTTACAAGCACATAAAAACATCGCCAGTACTCAGAAGCAATAAGACGCTGCTTGCCTGATGTGAGGCTTGTATGCATTAAAGCTTTTAATCATGCAGATTCATGCACGTTCCTTTAAACTGCCACCCCCCCCCAAATCATCTGCTTCTCCAGCCAATTGTTTATGTTTTAACTTTTTGCACTACTCTACTCTTTTAAAGGGTTGTGTAAAGGTACTTATACATTACCCAAACAGCACAAACGACGATCAGGTATTAGACTTACCGTAGTCTCCTTTCCCTGTTTGTGACACTGTTATGCCGGCTCCATCTGTGGCGACACACCGAAACCGCTCTCCATCTCTGAACATGTCGACATGTGTGTGCGTTCATGACATGCCGGCCATCATCAGTTACGAGCTGCATGCCGTCGGGAGAGTGTGTGTCCCCCCGACATAGATTTGTGTGTGTTCTCATTCTGGATGTGTTTTTGTCCACTTCACTGCCTGTGAATGAGGAGAGTTTCCCTACTCTTATCGAGATTCTCATCACGTTGCGCTTAAGAAAATGCAATCAGAATGTGACAAATCAAAAACAACTGGCTTCTGCAGCCTGCCGGCCTTTTTATTAAAACGTGTTCTGTGGCTCAGTGACTCAACACGAATATTTGTTGTGATTGTTTATATATATTTTTTTTCCTGTTATTGCGATGAGCAACCGCTGATCTGATCTATTCAAATTTTCACTTAACACCCTGCTGCATCTTTCAAATGATGAACTATTACATGATTCAATTATTGTAATCAAACATTGCCACATGTGGATTGGGTCGTACCTCAATGCGGCTTTTTAATCTCATTTTCAATTACAAGCAAATTGTCAAGTTAAATGCACACATCAATAAAACGGTTTGCTACAGGATGTCAGCACGCGGCGCTTCACGCACGCTGAGCGTGCTTTAAGCAGACTGAACCAGCAAACAGCAATGCACCAAATCTATGTTGTAGGCTCTTGTTATTTGAATAAATATTACGTAGCCTTGTGAAACCTGACTGCATTATGCCCTCTGGTGAGTACTGACAAACTCTCTTTATTCTGAGTGTAGCTCAGTGTGTATGTTTGCATGACTTGCTGTTGTAGGAGACGTGTGTGTGTGTGTGTGTGTGTGCGCCCAGTTTGGGGGCTGTGTGTAATAACTCCTATCTCTAATATATCCCTGTCGTTATAGACTATTGGGGAGATTCTAATTACAGTGAAATCCTGGACTTGCATCTGGGCGGTATGTATTTCAAATCTGTCGCTTTGAACTAACCTAATGGCTAACCCAATCTGTCCTTGTTTTTGTTTTTAGTGCTCGAGCTTTGTACCTCTCATATCTGTGTTAGCTGGCTGGCTGACTGGCCGATTGGCTAACCGGCCGGCTCTTAGCCTCACAGTGCTGTCTGCCCCCCCCTCTAACCCCCCTAACCCTCCCGCTCCCTCCACGCTCACTGGGTTTCTAGTTGAGAGGCGCTTCACATCAAACGGAGATCAGACGCTCTGGCTCATGTTGTCCTCTTAAAATTATCTTTGATCTCAGTGAAGCTATGAAGGCATTAATGAGAAACTTTTGTCACTTCTTACCACGGAAGCAGCGCAATGCACAAAACTACCCGGGGGAAAATATGGCAACATGAAAATCCTTCCATTCGGAGAATCGCACCGTCCATAAACATGGACGACTGTAAAATAAAAGTAGTAAGAAACCGACTATTGTCCACGGCACAGCTTGACTCTGCACAGAACATGTTGGTTGGACTTTTCGTCTCCGTATAGTCATAATGGTTAGCACACCTTTTGTTGAGTGATATAAGAAAACACACGGCAGCAGTTTAATGATAGAGCCAATAGAATCTTGTCAGTCATTCGCTGGATGGACTGAAAGTCAGCTTTAGCTCATCATAAGTTGACCCCATTTCCAAAAAAAAGTTTGGACACTGCAATAAAATGTAGATTAAAAACATTCTGCAATTATTAGCAAAGCAGTGAACATGCTAAATATGATTGAAGGTCTTGTGCCAGCCAACGAACCGGGACAGGGCCACGTTTTCACCAGCGTGTTGCATCATCAGTGGTCCCTTTTTGTTTGGGGGGGGGGGGGGGCTTCATCCCTCTTCCCGTCCCGTCTCCTCCCCATCTTTACTTTACGACTCTGGGATGCTCCTTTACAAACTAAACTCATTAATTTTGAGATGCTCTGTGCGGTGGCTTCTTTCTGTTTTTCCTCTCATCATTACATTCTGTTTTCAGCGTCTCAGCCTTTTTGGAAACGGGGTTGTTTGTCTTTCTCACCGTTTGCTGAATATCATGAAAAGAGCAAAACCAACAATGAGAATCATCCTGGTAGCAAGTAGCTGCTAGTTTCCTCCCTCAGAAGCTATAAACATGTCAGTTGAACAGCGATTTAGCTTCAGCCAATCTGTCCTGCTGCCTGTAACTACGGCGACAAATATTTATTCTGTGGCTGAAAGCAATCCCCCCTCTGTGAGTGTTGTTTCCTAAAAGCTGCTGTTCCTGACATCATTTTTGTAATTTCTATAGTTTTTTCATTGAATGGGAGGAAAGAAAACCGCATATTTTCACCTTCACTGAGATGTTGAGCTCGACCCTGAAGCTACAGATGGGCCAGCCCCCCCTGACTTTCTCATACCTGCGCAGTTGCATAGCTTCCCTAGTGTGTGTGTGTGTGTGTGTGTGTTAATAGAACATTTTCCTACCCCCAGACACTGTCTAAAATTCCTTCCCAACAATTACCCTGCATCTGCACATCCCAAGGTGTGTCATCTGTCTAGAATGCTCACATTTGTTGCGATGAAATAAATGTTGGACATCTATAATAATCACTGGCGCAAAAGGAAAGCTGCATATTCCTACTTAGCAGCGTGCGTCCGCCTCTTCGTGCGTTGTCGTCACTCATTAGACAGCAGATGGCGTGGAGTTTTTACAAAGCACCACACAAATGTTCGGGCCAGTGGTGGAAGTGGTGTGTCCGTTCTGCCCTGAATGTGTCCTACAGGAGGATGCCGCCATGCCGACACATTTTGAGTCACTGATTTTGATCACGTGATGGGGAATTCTGACTTTGGTGCTTATAAGTTTATCTTTATAAACATTTTCTCATAATTTCAATCTGCACCATACATGATTATTCAGCTGTGGATTTACTAAAGTGCTAATTATGGCCTATGTGGCGATAGCTGTGCCATTTGGCCGTAAAATATTGCATACGCTAATATTTTTAGCAGATTTATTTTTCTCTCTGTGATAGTCCCTTGAAGTCGTCTTGCTCAACACCTCGCCCTGCCTGAGTCGCAGTTATTTGGATATTCACCTGGCACCCTCTTCACTTAATGCCTGTTCGACAATCAGATTTTTTGGGTTTTCCAGGTTATGATCTCGCGTATCTTTGCCACTGTGTAATTTGCACTTCAAGTAGTAGCTGCACCCGAAACGTCGCCTCGCCAGTCAAAGTGGTTCATGTTCGTTCGTGTAGCGCTTACAAGTACAAGCAAAAAAGCGTCTTTAATGAGGAGGCGATCATCTGAGTCCTGGTAAAAAAGATCCAATCATTGTGTGTCGTGCGGTGCTCCATTTGTTTTCACTCTTTCCATCATTGCTGTCATGCGGTGATGCCTATCTGAATATTATCTGTAAAGCGACAGAAAGCCGATGGATGCCTTTCCCTTTCTGTCCTCCCAAGTTCTGGCTCTGGCCTTGTTTTCCGTTTTCTTTTATTTTTAACCCCTCTTGTTTCATCCCTCATGCCACAGAGCTGATCTCTGCCACCCCCTCTCTCTAGGTGACTTATCTCCTCCCTATCACACTGCTCTTGCCCTGTTTTGATTTTCTCTTCAGTGTTGTCTCTCCTTCATTCCATCCCACCTTCACTTCCCCACCCTTTCACATCTCTGCTTTTCTTCCTGCGCTCTATCTGTCATTCTGTCCCTCACACCCTTCTTGGTCACTCCCTTTTTCCCTCTGTCTTGTGGAAGTTGAACCCTTTGTGTGGATGCCACGCCGAAGACCTCTCTCCTTCTGCCCCTGCTGTTCTCCTGAAGGTAACATAACCTCACTGCCCCGGCTGATGTTTGTGGCGGGTTACCTTGGCAACTGTAAGGATTCCCGGAACTGGGCTGCTGCCTCGTGCCCTTCACTAATGTATATTCCCAATCATTTTTTTCCTCCCTCTTACTGTTTGTGCGTGATTGATAGATTTCCATCCCCAAAATCTGATTTTGAAATATTTATCATTTATTTATATTTCAGGTCAGAAAACAATACAATGTGGTTAACTGTCGAGCAATGCCTGCGAGCAATACGTCATTAGACTGGGCTACAATTTTCAAAAATATCCAAATCAAAGCTGTCAAAGGACGTGCACTTCAAATGTTTAACGTGAAATCTGAAAAATGTGGTTGATCTTTTATTCTAGTACAAAACGTAAAAAAGCAGCATTAATCATATGACATCGCTGCTCCTATAATCTTCAGGGCCATGATTTGCATCACATGACACACCCTTGAGCTTTACCTGCAGAACACGGATGCGTATAACGTATACAGTAGTAGTTGAAGTAATGCAGTAATATTCTCTCAACCATACTCTGAAAAAAGGAGAGAAAATACATGTTTTTTTTTGTCTTCTTCTTCTACTCCGCCTCCATGGAGCAACTCCTCTCCTTAACTAAAGGCCACAGAATGTAAATATTATAATGTAATCTAATGATGAAATCTTTTTCATGTGGTACAAAGTGCTTTGACAGATAACGCTATGACAAGAAACTCTGGATGGCATTTGACATAAAAAGCCATATGCCCCAAAAAGGAACAATAAGAGATGCATTTAAGGACTCAAGAATACCCGGCAGACGGTTAAAAGCAAGAAGAGAGAGACGTAAGAAAGTCTACAAATTTGAAAAGAGAATGAAGACCCTCTGCCTTGAGGGTACAGCAGTAAAAGGGAAATGAAAAGCAACGTAAGATCACGATGAAAAAAAACAATGTGTTAAAAGGAATCAAATAAATGAATGACATATGACACCTCACAGGACTTTTACTGGCAATAAAACCATAGAATAAAAGAATCAAGTCCAAAAAGGATCTCGTAAGAGCAAGTCTGTTTTAAGTTCAGATTTAAAGGAGTAAATGTATTCTCCGAGTCGTACTGCTCAGGCCGGTTATTCCAAAGATGTAACCGTTTTTAGACGGGAACCTTTGGCACAGCCGGGATCCAATGTCACCAACTCCTCCGGAGGGGCTGGATGCCAGAATCGTATTTTAAAAATCCACTCTGAAACGACGTGGCAGCCAGTGGATCGATCCAGAATAGGATTGTAAAGCTGCCATTTAAACTTTTAAAAAATGTTTTTGTTTTTCAAAGAATCCCTTGAATAAAAGTAGCCAAAGAAATCATGCCGAACATTGAACAGGACTCAGGACTAGCTCATAGGCGTGTTTGTGGTCCAAGAAGTGATAAACGCGCATGAAATTCGTATTAAATATCCAAAGCGTTCAGAAAGAAGTTTTAATTAATAAAAATGAACGCATTGTTTGGCTTGTTCTTGTGTTTAACACCTGTGAGTGGGAAACTTTGCCTGAGCGTCTAATCGAATGGAGCCTGCTTCTCTGTTTGTGTGTGAAGTGCTTTCCCGCCTTGCACCAGCCGCTCTTCTAGCCTTTGTGCAAGGAGCCTTGGGCTGACGTTGATGTCGGTGTAAGACTTTGAAAAAGGGGAAAGCTAAGCACAGGTAGTTGTGTAGGTTTGGAAACTCAGCCCTGCTTTCATAATGCCTCCTTTCTTTTATCTAGCGTTCCTCTACTCTAAAGCTTTCTCCGGCTTTCCCGTTTTTCTGGCGATGACTAAACCCCCTCCCCGTCGTGCAATGATTTCCCTTTTCATATTTCAACGTCTTCTCCAGCTAAGTACGTCACACTGCGTAGCCTTCAGGTACGTTATTGAAATGGCGTAACCTTTAAACCGCTGTAATGGTTGTATGGTTCTACTCCGACTGTGACTGATTGCAGCGATTGTGAACGCTGCACGACTGCTGCTGATGTCAGCGGCTCCCGAACACGCTTTGCTCTGTGGCCGACTTAGGAGAGGAGGTGAACATTTGACCCAGAGAGGCTTTTTCTCTCTCTCTCTCTCTTTCTCTACTCAAACAGCTCAGCATGACTTGAACTAAACGGATTTCACTTCTGCTGGTGGGTCGCCGCGAGGGTGAACGTATCTGGGTCTGCTTTTCTGTCGTCTTAGCTGCTTATTGTTGTTTGTGTTTTCTTCAACCACCTACCGTCTCTGAAGAGAAAACAAACTTGCGGATTCTTGAAAGTTACGCGTTACACAAAATCCAAACTGGGTAACACAAAATCTTGACTTTGCAATAACTGGCATTGTGTGTGTGTGTGTGTGTGTGTGCGTGCATGTGAGTGGACTTACCAAAGTTGAAACCCGTAGCGCTCGCGCCATCTTCTGCTTAACGTATGGCGTGACTGACAGCGGTGGCGTAGACGCCATCCTTCCACCTCACCTGGAATGTTCCTGGCTTGGCTGTGGGACATCAGTTTTCTCTTCCCAGCCACTCACGCCCACTGTGTGCCTCTTCCTCTCCCCCAGGCATGGGCAAGAAGGATGATCCCAGGCTAATGCAGGAGTGGTTCAAGCTGGTGCAGGAGAAGAACGCCTTGGTCCGCTACGAGTCGGAGCTCATGATCTTGTAAGTGCGTCGCTTGACTGGAGCAACCAGATCTGCTGCAGGTGCTTCACACTTCAAAGAAGTATCGTGCAGCTCTGTGTTCGAGGTGCTGTGCCAGATCTTTTGGTACCTCAGCTGCTAGTTGTTTTATTCTGTTTTTACATTCTCCATTATGTACTCGAATTTATCAAATTTATGTTCAGACATCTTGATTCGTGCATTCAGGTTGACAAGGAGGTCATTCTTTTTTAAATAAATGCTGCTGATGTAACACAGTCGGTAAATTTTAACATGAACTCAAATCTTTGTCGAGTGTATAAAGGATCACCAAAAGGGTCGTGTAATGTAATGCAACCTTTTCCCTTAATGGATTTCATTATCCAATGTATGAGGTCATTAAAAAAGCATAATATTAGGTTATAAAATCACACTAACTTAATATACCATTGGATTATTATTATTGTATAAATAATAATTATAGTGGTTACTAGTCCATTCATTTATTTTATATAAAAATATATGATAGGTAATGAATTTTCTATTCCAAATAACGAAACAACTTACTTACATTCTGACATTATTAATTATGTTTTCTCCTTTTCTAAAAGCAATTGGATCAACTCTTCAATTTTTGTTTTTTGTGTTTAAAAAATAAATAAATATTATGCTCCTTGGATAACGAATTAAATATTGATGCCACTGAAACAAACTTGTCCAATGGTTTTGATTTCCGTTCCAAAGTGCCCGGGAACTGGAGCTGGAGGACCGGCAGAGCCGACTGCAGCAGGAACTCAGGGAGCGGATGGCTGTGGAAGGTGAATGCAGGCGGTCGCTTTATTGCTGAATAAATAAATGGTGTTATCTCTAACGCCTTGTTTTCCTGAAACCTCTCTCAGACCACCTGAAGGCCGAGGACGAGCTGACTCAAGAGAAGCAGATCCTGAACGAGATGTTGGAGGTGGTAGAACAACGTGACGCCCTGGTGGCCCTCTTGGAAGAGCAGAGGATCCGCGAGAAGGAAGAGGACAAAGACCTGGAGTCCGTTATGCTCTCCAAGGGCTTCAGCCTCAACTGGGCTTAAAGAGTTGACTTGTGACGGGCGTTCTCTGCTTAGATCGGCCATCTTTAAACAGTCTCTTTTACACCTGCAGCAGTGAATGTGTTAAGATCCCCACCAACACACACACAAACACTAAGACCTCTGGCTTGGCAGCAGGATGCATCGTTTACATATCCTCAGCCTGAAGGCGAGGCAGGCAGGCCCAGTTAATCACTTTGCAGTTTTGCTTGCTTTCTCTGTGGGTGGAGAGGCGAGTGCATTCACAGCTTTATCATCCTAGCCTTGAAAGTTGTTCCTGTCCTGCAGGAGGAGGCGGGCACGTCCTTTGGTGGGGGGAATGCTTCATTCTGGGTTGTCTAAAAGGAAGAAAACGGTTTGGTCCTGCTGATGTAAAGGAATTGTTTCGTGTATATTTGTGTCACATTTTCAGCAGATGCGAGTCCTCTCTTCTAACATGGATCCCAACAGAGCTTTAGAACACTTTAGTAACGAAGTGATTCTGCATCTTTGTGAATTGCAAAATGAAATTATTTGTGTTTGTGCCCCCCCCCCCCCCCCCCCAGTGTTTAGTTTAAAATCCAGTTAATGCGGTGATGTTTTATGTGTTTATTAACTTTTATTTGATTGACAGATTTTTTTAAATCTGCCTTCACAGGGAATTTCCCGGATTCCCATCATCTTGCACTTCTGCATTACTTAAGGCCTTGTTTACACGGTGATGTGTTTCCTGAAAACGAAACGGTGTGTGTTTCTTTGTCACGTTTTGAAAAAGATCTACGTTGACCTGGTTATGTCTTAACTGTGAGCCTGTTATAAGCGGGCCTGCAAAATGGATCGGCAGCGCCGCATCGTGCCTGCAGTGGCCGTGATTGGAGACGCGAGGGGTCAACATTTACAGGGTGAGATTGTAGTAGCGATGAAGCAAATCTGCATTGGAGGAGCACCAATAAACTCAGCAGAATCTGGAACACAAAAAGGAACAGATGTCTAAAGTGTAGAAGTGGGTCGGTGTCATTAGTTTCAGGAATCGTGTTTTGCTGCTTTCTGTTTACACTCATTTTTAAATAACATTTTTTCTGTGGCATTTCGCCTTTAATTGATAGGACATCAAAATATATATTTTGGGAAATCGGGAGAGAGAGGTGTGTGTGTGTGGGCCGGGGGGCAGCCCCATGTCAGCAATAGCTGAAGCCTCCATGCATGGGGCACGTGCATAAAATGTCTACGCCCCCTTACACAACATGACACGCTGCGTCCCATGATCAAAAGTTCGCTTTTTTAAGGATCCTCAAAATGCCATTCCTGGTTAGGCGTTGTCAAAATGCACGTTTAACGCTTTGGGTAAAACCGTCATCGTGTAAACAAGACGTAATTTACCTTTAAGCCATTGCATGTCAGGGATGAAGACTCCAGCCACGCGTCTTAAGCTTGTTTTTGATAGCTAGAACGCGGAATACAAGCTTGCTATACTTCATTCGAATACATATAATATTGCAGTTTGCTCAATAGTTTGATCAATAATGAGTCTCTTTATGACATGCTACTCATTGTATACGACACTGACTGCTGATGTTTACAAGTATTTGTTCGTGTTCAATATCTGATGTTCTCGCTCGTCCTGAAAATGATTTCGCTGTCATTTATGTCACTCGCTTTACTCATGCTGTGCCACAGGACTGCCTCAGTTAGATATACTGAGGCGTAAACCTCGAGAACATTCACATTACTCCCACCACACTTACAGCAGCGAATGGCAGTGTTAATATTTTACCTTTGAACAAGAGGCCTTTTTCATTCTCTATACAGATGTATATTTTTTCTGTGTTGACTTGCTTTTGAAGTAATATCTGTTTATCCCACTGGAACGCGAGAATTTTTTATATATATGTATGTAATTCTAATTATACAGCAGATCCCAAAAAGCATATAGATGATGTAAAATGGGCCGCTGAAGAAATGCTAAATGCAACTTGCAGCAAACAGTTGTTGTGATCCGTGCTTTTGGCAGTCAAAGCTATTCTTTAGCCTTTAGGACAACTGTAAAAGCCGAATGGTCGTTGTTTCACAGCACAAAAACACTAAAGGCTGTATATTGATGACTTGCTATGAGCTGTGAAAAAGGATACTTAATTTTAAAGGTTGTTGTTTTAGGTTGTGATAAGTTTGACATGATTGTTTTGATATTTATTAATGTGTGCAAACTGTAATATATGTAAAGAAAATGAATCCTAATTTTTAAGCTGTTCTGTTGAAACATTACTTGCTTTCATGTAGCTAAAATATGCATAAGGGTGTTGGATGTATGCAATAAAACAATGCAGTTGGTCTTTTGAATATTTTCCAAGGCCTCATTTTAAATCTAGATTTAAATGGTTCGGGGTTGAGAATGTGTTTCAGCTCACCGTTTATGAACTGCAATAACTGAGGCACAAACCTCGAGGTTTTACTCCATGTTTTCCACTTATTTCTGCAGATTTGAACTCGAATTGCAAAATATTTTTTTAATCATAAATCAGAAAATCTTGGGATTTGCCTTTTGATTTTATAGAATTTTCCAATAGTGATCTTCTCTGGGTTATATTTGAGAAATTACTATAGAATAATTAACCATGATATGTCAATGAGAATTCTAACACACAATATATATACACATTACATGCAATGTCTCCACAAAATTAATTATTTGAGCTTCCAAAGGAAACAATTTTAATACGAATTTGAATGTTTGCGACAGTGTTATTCAAATCATAAAAATTATTCCTGCTTTAGGACTATCATGTGCCGAATGAGTTGGACATTTTTGCAACCATTGCAAAAAAAAATGCATGTCATCAAGTTCACAAAAATAAAATAAAAACTGCTGACGTGTGAAGTGGGTAAAAAAAAATCAACTTCCGCTGAAGTTGTACTGGCTATTACTGTGTGCTTTTACTTTGGAAGGAATGAGCTGATCCAACATCCGGCAGTCGTTTGAGGCTCCACGGGAGTTCAGTCGGAGGAGAGAATACAAACACGGCCAGGCACGGTCGTCTCGTCCACCCAAAATGACTCCCACGAGCTACCGGGACTGCCAGGTGAGTGAAGGAAACACGCTGCGTGTCTGCTGCTGTAAGCTCATCAGACAGTGGCATGCGTGCCTTCTAAATAAACATCTAGAAATGTATACTGAATGTACTCTGTGCATGCTGAAGTCCTGCCACTCCTTTAACTCGGCTCCTTCACTTCCAGGCATGGAAAGCAGAGGGTCTACCTTTGTACACCAGCAGCAACGAGGCTTGCAAGCTCTTTGATGCCATCCTCCACCAGGTAGACTAAAAACGTTGATTACCAAATACACCTTTAATAACCAAAAGGTGCATTTAATAACAATATCCCAACTTTGTAGTATGTCAAATGGAGGAACGATGAAACGCTGGGAGGAATCGAAGGATGTGTCTCTTCAATGCAGGCAGCCGGCCCTGACTTTGGTGAGTTGTTACTTGTGTATTTATCAATGATCCTCTTTCAAAGGATGCATTTTAGTACAAATAATGTAATAAGTAATGTCAGATGTTAACTCGGTAAAAAATAATAAATGACCTAGAGAGCGCAGACCTCTGGCGAGCAGCTCATTCCCCTCGTAATTAGATTCACTTTCACACCATCCACATGCTGATCTGGATCGTCACCAAAAGATTCTAAACTTGTTCTTGGTATCTTACCCTTGTATCGTGCTGACTATTGCTGCCATTTGAAAAATAATGTTACCTGTGTGGAAGTGAATCAGAGTTGATTTGATGTATTTGTAACTGCTTTTTGAATCCTAAATGAGGTTTTCAATGTTAAAATGTAATATTTTTTCTAGATCATTCTAGATCTGATCCAGGTGAAATTTAGTGGTGAGATAGAGCCCCCACGGCCCCCACCCTAGATGACTGTGTCAATACTATAAACATTGGTCAATAATCAACCGAGCTATTGAGGAACACATTTTGAAACTCCATTGACTGCAATGTTAACGCATATTTCAAAGTGAACCAGAATCCAGGATCTATTCTGGATCGGCACTCTACCCCCCCCGGCGGAGGTAGAGTGCATCAATGCCCTGTTTTATTTTGTCGGGCTCTCGGGACCACAAGAAGCCTACATGTAGAATATACTCTGATCCATGAGAGGTATTAGTGGTTGAGACAGTTTTTACCTGTATAGATACAGGTATATATGAACCTATAAAGTATTGTTCCAATAAAGTGAGTCAGCGATCTGGCAGGAAATTAATTCTAGCAAACATTTAGCTGATAATCAAAAAATCTCAAAGTAAAATGACGGTTTGCTGCACGAGTACAAATTACCACATCTAAAATACACAGAGCATTTTTTTTCTAACGGGTTTGCAGAGGAGTGTTGAAATGGAATAAATGACGTGCTGTTTGTTTTTCCTGCAGTCATGGGTCATGTGATTAGCACGGGACTGGATCTGCTATCAATGGGGAGCTCCCCTCGTTTGGATGAGCGTCTGGCGAGTGCCGTGAGGAGAACAGTGGAGCTGGCCAACAGCCAGGACATCTCTCCCAGGGAGAGGCTCCACGTCAAGGCTGTCGAGTACTTCTCACACGGGTAAGATCCAGGACTGGTCGCGAGAAATACAGTCCAACAAAGAAACCATGGAGTTTAGCTCTGGAATTAAAACTTCAAAAACTTTACAGTACGCAGCTGTGAAGAAGAAATGAGGAAAAAAGAATCCCAATTATTTCAAGCTCATTTACACGCCGGGCTTTATACCAATAGCTGCTCTGTATTCTCCTGTGGGTGGGCAGATAAAATGAGACCTTGAGGAGGAGGAGGAGGCCCTGCTGGTAGATAAAAAATAAATAAATAATAATAACATACTGAAGATAGAAAGAAAGGACTGATCGTTCAGGTTCCTTCAAATTGCCTCCAAGTATGTGGTGATCTGTAGCACTAGAGAGAACGAGGGAGGAAAAGCTCCATCCTGGTTTAGACTCTCATTTTCACCCTCTGCCTGAAGCCCAACCAAAGAATTACGGTAATTATCTTAACCAAAGTGCAGTGAATGCTGCAGGACCCTCGGGCCACATTGGACCCCAGGAGAAGATCGGGTTGTTCTCCAGCACTGCAGAGGAAATAGTGTCGGCGTTAAAGAGGGGCATTTCTTTTAGTTAAAAGAAGTCTGTGATATTGAGAAGATACTTTGTTTGTACATTTAAACAAAGAGGATGTGTGTGTGTTTTTTAAGGGCTTTAAATTCTGAGGAATCATCTTAAAGCGTGTCGTCATCTGACTCGTTTCATTGATTCTCATAACTGTGTGCATCTTGTAAAAGTGACTCGCGTTTCCTCTAGAAACTATTCGAAGGCCTGTGATGCGTGGGAAGACATTCTGATCGATCACCCCACTGATATGCTGGCTCTCAAGTTCGTTCATGATACCTACTTCTACAGAGGAGCCCAAAAGCAGATGAGGGACTCTGTGCTCCGGGTGCTGCCCCACTGGAAGCCCCACCTGCCCTTATACAGGTAAAGAAAAGGGCATTTAGTAAAATGACACAGCGGTTATATGAGGGGAAAGACGGGCAATCTTTAAAGTACTTTTTATTTACATACTCGACATAAGCCTGTGTGTAAACTAAGAGCCGTGAAAGTGTAACGCTAACCCTAACCCTCTACGGCGGTAAAGAAAATAAGAGAAAAAGAAAAAAAAGAAAAAAAAAAGAAAGTGTAACGCTGAGTTGGAGATCGGAATGGGGTGTGTGCTGTTTGCTCTGGCAAAAGCAGGTATATCCTGTCTCGTCAGTTCTCAAATTCTGCATGTAATCATGAGCCGGAATGCATCAGTGGGATTGTTTTTAAAACATAATCATTTACATTAATTCAGAATACTTAAAGGAGACATATTATACCCTTTTTCCCACAAGTTAATGCAGTTCCCGGACACTTACCGGTATATGAAATATCTGTGACAGTCTTTGGTCAAAATAGCAAACAGATGCTGCAGGATCGTCATCCCTCTTTTCTGTCTCAAACAGCTCAAAAGGGGGCGAGTGTCAGTACACACACACACACACACACACACACACACGGCACGTTGATTTCTATTTGGATCTGCTGCTCTGCAGAGCTTTAGTCTGACTACTTTCTCACTGTGGGTTACTTTCACTTCCCTGAAAGTGTTGCTTTACTTTATGGAAAAACAAGCTGCTGCAATTTGACTGCTCAGTACAAAGTAGAATGTAGAAACGGTTGGCTCCTACTCTGTATTGGTACGCATTCAGCAGTTAAATGAAATGATGAAACAGGGCGATGGACTGGACTTTCATTCACATGCTCTGAAAAGCATGATTGAATACAAATAAAGAGTTTTTTGAAAGTCAATTTGGGCCTCTTCAAATCACATCATAAAGAGGCATCACCATTATTACTTAAGGAATGCTTTATCCAAAACTAATGTCTGTTTTTCATCTTCACAGATGAAAAATAAATTAAAAAAAGGCATTCCTCTTCAGCTTTTTCCCGCTGATTTGTCTTTCTTTTTTCCTTGTTTTATTTGTGCTCAGCTATCTGAAAGGACAGCAAGCCTTTGGTCTCATGGAGAGTTGTTTCTATGATGAGGCTGAAAAGGTGGCCATGGAGGTGAGAGCTTCATCACCGTTACTGCAGCCCCCCCGGGCCGACCTGTCTGTGCTTGTGTCGGTGCATTTAGCTACAGTACAGTCATTTGTGGTTTGAATAACCAGCTGTCTCTCTGTGCAGGCCAGTGTACCATTAGAACACTGGAGCGTTCTAGAAATGGGCCTCGATACACCTCTGTAGATATTGCAGCTAGAATAGTCATTTAGCACATTTGCAATGTACAGAGTGTATTTCTGATTAGATTAAAGTTACCTTTGTTGAAAATCCGTGCTTCTCTTTCAAAATAAGGGCATTTCTAAGTGACCCAAAACCTCTGGCCGCGGGTGTTACGTGCTGCTTGGCCTTACTTCAGACCTTCTCCTGCAGGGTCTCGCTCTGGTTCCAGATGATGCCTGGTCTGTCCACGCTGTTGCACACGTTTATGAAATGAGAGCAGAGGTGGATAAAGGCTTGAAGTTCATGGAGAGCAGAGAGAAAGACTGGAAGGTAAAACCTTTATATCCCCCCCCACCGACCCAGTCGGGTTTTCCACGGGATCGCATTTCAGCCTTGTACCGCTGTTGAAATGTTGCGTCTGCTAATGGAAAATGCAAATTGAAAAATAAACCTAGAAGAATATTTCCAATATGTCTTGCTTAATTTCAGGCATCTGAAATGCTGGCCGGTCACAACTATTGGCATTGGGCTCTATACTTCATCGAGAAGGTGAGGATTGTAATGAGTTTACTCAGTCGAGCAAACAGGAATGGGGTAATCTTAATGTTCAGATTGATTATATCGGAGGATTAATTTGTGTTTTGCGTCTGAGCAATACAATCTCTCAACGTTGCTCATTCAAATCCATCTTTCTCATTTCTCTCCTCCTCCACAGGAGCAATACGAAGCTGCTCTGCAGATCTACGATTCTGAGGTTGGTCGGTGTTGAGAGTTTGCGTCCCCACTTTAATGGTGTTCTTTACTTTTTCCAATAATTCTCCAGTGCTACTTACGCATTTACATGAACGCAAATACAACAGAGATTCTCAAGGTGGCTGAATTTCCTGAATGTTTAAATTCTGTCCAGCAGGACAGAAACACGTCTTTAAAAAATAAAATAAAAAATACAATAATTTCTCTAAGAATGTCCTGTAGCAGAAATGGTTAAATGTCACATCTAAAAGGCTTGGTCCTGTTTCCCCTCAGCTGTTTAAACGTTGTAAAACCTCAGGATCCATGCTGGACATGGTCGATGCCAGCTCCATGCTCTGCAGACTGGAAATGGAAGGTAAGACTGGCTAATGCGGGACTACACAAGACCTCGTTATCAGTGGATGCGATATATGCATTGAGGAAATTGGGAAGGGAGTCCAGTTCATTAGATTCAATATCTTGGATGCAGCTAATCAGAGTTCGATTCGGATTCTTGAAATGGGGTGTGTCGTTGCACATTTGGGAATGTTTCAACGCCTGATGAGATGCTGCAGCAGATTTTGTTGCGAATGGCCTGAAGGGCATTTGCAACATCTAATTTGAGCTCAGTTAGAATAGGCGGGATTAACGAAATTATCACACCTCATTAATCTGAAACTGGAGTTATTGTATTGGAAGATGTAAATGTGTGTAATTTAAAGGAACTCTGATCACAAACGTTTAGTTTTTTCTGTTACTCGCTGACCTTTCGGGTCTTTTTTAGACCTTAATGCCTTCTGGCAATTCGTACGTTCATATTGTCGCGTGTTTCAGGGGTTTGCTTGCAGGACCGCTGGCGAGAACTGCTCCAGGTGACGCAGCCTCACACGGATGATCATGTGACCTTGTTTAACGACTTCCACTTCCTCATGGCATCGCTCGGAGCCAAAGACAGCAGGACCTCTCGCCGTCTGCTGGAAGGCCTCCAGGAATTGGCTAAGTAAGTTCTGCGCCCCCGCCCCCCCCTCTTGTCCCTGTCAACGTTACATAAGAGCAAAGCAGGCTTTATGTGAAACTGAGGCCGAGCGTAGGGCTGCGAGATGGCGAGCGGATGCAGCGTGAAGGAAGACCCAGTTCCAGTTTGTCTCATGGATCTGCGTCTTCTCTCTGTAGCAGATGCACCGGCATATGCTGCTTCCCGAGGCGTTTGTGTCTTCCATTTTATCCGGCAACACAACCCACAGGAAAGCTGCATTTTACAAAATCATTGTTTTTTTTTCTTCACTGTCGCATAATATCGTGCGAGTCAAAAGTTTGGGCAGTGAAGCGGCTAATGGCCCCTCGGCGAGTGACCTCAACGCCGCTCTGCTTTGGATCAAGTGAAGTCCTGAGGACTGGTTTGAGCTTTGTATTTGTTTAGTTCCATTGTTCACATGCAAACATGCTGCTAGCCTCACTCTGCTCTGGGTAGATTCGAGTTTTACATAATCCACATTTTGCCCATAATGCAATTTATACATACTTCCCTTACATTCAGAGGCGCTGGGTCTGAACTGCAGCTAATCTTATAGAGCCTCGTGGCAGCGTGGAGTCGTTTGCCTTCCATCGAACCAAACCCTGTAAATGTTAACGCCTTTCACGTTTTAGTAGTGAAATACATGCGTCAACGTGTAGAAACAGAAACCTGCAGCCGTTTCTGCATTCGAAGCGGCTACAGATCAATTTCTTTCTATTATTATAGTTACGAATTATTTAAGTAAATGTGAACTTCTTTTAAAATCTTTTCTTTGGCCTTCTGCATATAGATAAAAAAAATAAAAATAAACGTTAAATCCTTGCTATTCTGGTAAAAAAAAAAAAAAAAAGCTTGTCTTTTCATTTGCTGTGAAACACTCCTGTCCTTTACAGAGCGCCGGGGGACAATGAGCAGCATCAGCTGGCTCACACTATCGGTGTCCCAATGTGTCAGGCCATGATGGAGTACAACCAGTCAAACTACAGCCAAGCTGTAGAGCTACTGTACCCGCTACGCTATGACCTGGTGCACGTAGGTGGCAGCGACGCGCAGGTAAGGTCCATACAAAAGAGCACCATGTTTAAACGTCAACAGTAGGGATGTAACGATTCAGCTATCTCACGATTCATGTTACACCCCTAGTCCAAACCAAACTTTGCTTCTTTCGTGTGCAGCTGAAACGCATCGAGTAAAAAAAACAAACTACCGGTAATCCATCGGCTGGATGTGAAACCCGTTCTACTTGGAGGCTTTTAGCCCATGAAAAGACAACATTGTGAAAGATGTGGAGCACGAATAATGAATCCGTTGTTGCGGCTGATGGACTTACATTCAGAAAAGCGTCTCTCTAAGGCGTAAAGATCTACGATCGGTATACCGCAGGAGGTTGGAGATAGTGTTGAAAGCAGCTTTGTGTTCACTCCTGGGTTTTGTCCACTGTTTCAGAGGGATGTCTTCAACCAGCTGCTTATCCATGCAGCAATCAGGTCAGACAGGAAACACCACCAGAAACTGGGAAGGTAAATACCCAAGAGTCGTAAACAAATACCCAACAGAAGCGTCATCCTCCATCGTCAGCCTTGTTTTCATGTTCAAATCCGTTGTGAGACTTTGGGAGTTGTAGTATCTGAAGCACTAGACTGCTTCATGATGCTGTGTGCGTCCTCTCATTGCGTCTACACACCATGTTAAACCGTTCATTATTGATCAGGTTAGCTTCTCGCTACCTCTGTGTTAATCGCCTCTATTGTGCTGAACCTGCAGAGCTCTTCTGGTGGAGCGTGACAGTCTGAGGCCAAACTCTGCTTTGACGGATCGTCTGATGCAGAAAGCCCTGGCTCTTCATGGATAGACATGCTTGCGAGTTGCACAGAGCAGCTCTCGTGCTACAAACATCCACGCAACATTATAAATTCATGTGCCAGCCTTTTGGCTTCAGGAGACTCCTTCGCCTTCAGGCACCGCAGACGTATAGAAATTCTTCTGCATTCGATTTAATCTCTGATCTCGATGTCGTGCTAGATTTATAAAGGTATTACAATAATTACAGAAAATACCTTATTTGAGTAGATTCTTTTTAGAAGACAAAACTGTAATCAATATATAACATTGTAAGGTTTTCCAAGTTGTTGTAGCCAAACATTATAATTTTTATCAATATATGACATTGCAACATTGTCTGAGTTGTATTAGCACACGTCACATTTAGAAATAATGTTCTGCAATAAAAAGGTCCATGGTTCAAAACCAATAAAGCCGAACCTTTTTATTTGATGACTATTTGAGTAATAAAAGTAAAGTACACCACAGTTTTATGCCCGTGGGCCAAAGCACATTCAGAATACGAAATGTAAGTCAGACATCGCCTCGACACGGTAGACATCTTTGCACGTTTCAGAGAGGCTGAGCTGCACACTGCCCGTCCTTTTCTCCCCTCGCCCCCGCGTGTTTGGGATCTGGTCTCACAACACTGAGGTAATCTCATCCTGGATCTGGGAGATCAACATCTGGGACAGCACGATGCCTGCAATCTAGAAGAGGAGCAGCAGCCACTTTAAACTACACAGCAGACTTTCTGTAATTGAACAGGCTGGTGTCGAGCGTCTCAAGGTCTCAAAAGGGTGTCGCGATGCTCAGCACGGGGAGGGAAGACTCGAAATGAGAAAACACTGTCAGGATGATTTGAATGAAGCTATTCTTGCATTTTTAGGATTCTAACTTTTTAATATCTTTGTTATAATTAACAGTTTGATTGTTTTTGAGTTGGGCTCGTTGGTTTTACTTAGGATGTGCAAGACAAAAAGGAGAAAGTCATCAGATTTGCTGCTCATCAGAGCAAATGGAATACTAATGCAATTATTTTGGAGGGTCTTTGGGGCAAATCCTCTGAGCAGAATCTTTGGATCCCAATCAGCCAGATGTAAGAGGGAGAGAGAGAGTACAGGCTAAAGATCCAGTAGCTAAAACTGCATGCTGTATGAGAAGGCAACAAGGAGCTGGCTTAATCAATTTGATGAATGAGAAGATTAATTATTTGGGCATAGCTAAGATTGAGCTATGAGAGAACTCAGGAGTTGCGTTGTGCAGCGTTGGAAGGAATATGTCGATTTATTCGGCACAAAATCTGAAATCAGTTACACGTTAAGCTTTGGACATTGAACACTGCAATAAAGGAATAATGTGCAGCTCAAATGTTAATTCATTCATAGTTGATACCTTCTAGAGATAACTTTTAAATCAGTTATGTTACTTATATTCATCGTAAATCTCAGTGTCTGATAAAATTAGACTTTCCTTTTTCTACAAGGGATCATCTGAAATTGTGCAGTTACTTTAGGAATGGCACCGCATCTTCATCGATGATGCTCAGTGTATTGGTCTGATTAGTCCAGATGCATGAAGGGAATGTGTTTTAGACTAGGGCAGGCCGGTATACCGATTTCCACGTGGGTGAACCTGCAGTTGATCCCTGTGTTTATGTGTGTGTGTGAAATCCAGAGTCACGTGAGAGCAGACTTGACCAATGGCAAAGAAGTGCCGTCGGCTATAGAACGCAGCACGCAGCACGTGTACCTGAGGCAAGGCCAGGCCAAGAGCAAGAGCCCCCACCAGCAACAGATGAGACTCGATCCATGTCACTGCTCTGTCCGCACAGCCCGCCGGGTAAATCGACTTGTTTGCCTCCATGTAGGGCTGAGTTTGAACCCCGAAGCCACACATAGTGTTGATCACTGACTGGACAACAAATGGAAAACGGAAAACAATGAGAGATTGAGAAATTAACTTCTGACTCAATAAATGCTTTCTGACATGTAAATATTTTTTGCCGTGAGGCCTTGATGTCAGTTCATCCATGCTGTGTGCTGTGAGACATCACAGAAAAACACTCACCTCTCCGGGAACAGGAGAACAGCAGGAATAAGGCACTGCACAGCGCTCAGAACTTGGGTTCTCATATGTACAATTAAAGTACAGGTTCCAAGACCAGTCTGTGTAGCCATTCCACCCACAGCACTGGAACTGAGAGAGAGAGAGGAAGAGGCAGGGCATGAACATATTTAGAAACGAGGTTTTCTTCTGCACCGGGCATCTTGCCAGACATATCTAATGAGGAAACCCAGTCCAGTGTTGTGGATCATGTGGAGACCCCACAGGATACAGGAACAGTGTGTTACTCATGGAGACCCTCACCAAACATGAATGTTGCAGACAATTGAGCAGATCACCTCTTTCTGAACATGATCCATCAGGTTCTGCAGATCCAGGTCATCTCTGTAGTGCACAATGGCTTTCTTCATAAACTTTCCCAAAGCTTCCCGCGTCTGAGAGGGGAAACATGGGGGGGGGGGGCGCTTATTGAACACAATAATAGGTTTTACATCAGCACCGCTACATTCTAAAAAAAAATTATCTAATGTCTAATGACTTCATTAAAACGAACAAATTACCAGCGGTGAACTTCGCTACGCATCCCTCCAGGCTCCCACGATGCCCGGTGTCGGTGAGAAAAACGATTATTTCATGGTGAGGTTAATTTGTTGCGCTGCTTCTATTACAAACAATTGCGAAATTGCCCTTTTAGGAAAATCCATTGGACATAAGCTGCTAACAAAACCCAACTGATTATAACAGTGATCATTTCAGATCCAAGTTAAAAGCATCCATACATCCATTCACTTCCACCGCCGGGTCGCGGAGGCATCTGTCTCAGCTGGGATTTCGAGAGTTCCCTTTCCCTAGACACTTCCTCCAGCTCTTCTGTGAGAATCCCGAGGCTTTCCCAGGCCGAGGCCTCCTACCGGCGGGACATGCCCCGAACACCTCCCCAGGGAGGCGTCCGGCCACTTTTCATGTAGAATTTAATCATTTTTGCATTTGCATGTAAATTACCTTCTATGCTGTAAATAGTTGGGAATTAAATAATTAATTGCATTCTCTTTTTGGAAATGCGTGATTATCCTTTGGTTCGTATCTTAACACGATCGCAAGAGTTCCTGCTGCAGAAGTGCAGCATAACAATAACACTCTTCATGCCTCCGAGGTCAATGCACATGATTAATGCCAAACATAGAGCATAAAGGGAGGTAACGATTGCTTGGATTGATCATTTATCATTATTATGATGTGTTCATTTTCATCAGGTCTACTTGAGCCGAGTAAACAAACTTCAAATGAAATATAAATCATCCGCAATTATGATTTCAAGCTTCATGAGGTCGATACAGACATTAAAACTGAGTGCTGCGTTGTTATATATCTTTTCAGGGTATTAACGAAGCCCTTGCTTCATAAATATTGTTTCTCGTATTTAAATAATGTTTTAAAAAGGTATTTAATCCTTCATACCAACAACGACACTCATGGGTCAATGTAATATTGCTAATCGCCGCATTGTGCGCTAATAAGCTGCTGAACTTTAAAATTTCATTACGTTTGAATTAACTTCTGGGAGCATTTTGCTAATGACTCTCTCAGTTGTTTGTTTTACAAGCCATGCTTAGAAAGGATATGTTGGAAAATACTGTGAGAATGAAATATCCCACATTGTTTTTAATCCTCAAGTACCGTACTAATTTTTGTTTCGCCTTCCATGTGTATGCTCGGAGGCTTTGGAACCCACACCTCCCCCCATGACATTAGCGGTGAAGTCTCCTCCAAGGGATCTGTTGAAATGAAACCGTTGGTTCCACTTTGAAGTGGCAAAGATTTTGAATCATTTAGCAAGGCGGATGACTCAAGGGGTTGTTAAACTGCTCTGTTTAAGCGGCAGGCGTTCCACACGGAACCGGAGAACACAAGAGACACCCGTCAGGAGCGAGGTGGCTCGTCACCAGATGCTGACGCCGTTGCTCCTTGCCACAATTAGCTGTTCCGTTTGTGTTCCCGAGGGGAGCTGTAATGAGATGTTAGCTCGGCATGTGATCCTCCCCCTTCCCTGCCACCTCTAAATCCGTCTCTGTGCACCTGTGAGTGATACACAGAAATGCACATACTTATACTATACTGTACACTCATGCAGGCACAGAGCTGGTCGGTTGCTTTCACACACACAGAGAAACATTCATCTCTGCGTGTCCAGAGGATCAGACCTCCAGGAGGAGTTAGAAAATGATTTCCTCCTCAGACGATCTGTCCATCTACAGTCCCACGTTCACTGATAGTTTCCACTTGCCCACCAGATGCCCCCAGGGCTTTGCCTCCTTTCACCATCACCTGACAAGAGTGCCCAACCATACACCCTTCCTCCTGCCTTCCTCATCTGCTAGCAGTTGACCGGCCAACTCCAACCACGTTCCCATCATCTTCCACTCGCCCCCCTCAGGCCTGCAGATAATTAACAACCCACTTTCCACCGGGACCCTGCATTTACACGCTGGCTAGACCGACGGTGGGTTTAACATTTTAGATAAGGTCTTGTGATCAGTGCTGCCTTTGTGTGACTGAACGCTGGATTACCAACATTTTTAAATGAATTTCAACGGTGCTTTGGGCCCTGGGGGGGTTGGAGGTGAACAACTGATTAGATTTGCAGACGTATCTGCTAAATGGTATGGACCCAAGATTTGTGCAACTTCAAGGTTCGTGTTTATTGTGACGTATGGTGTATTGTTCTTTAACAGTATTCTTAAATGAATTCAGAGGAAACAAAAAGAGAATGCAACATTCTAATGCAGTACCGGTACATTTATTTGCATGCCTTTTTTTCTTTAATTCAGCTTGACACCAGCAATTACTGCCTAATTTATTGACCCTGGTAATCCAGTCCTAAAAACTAAACCAGCTGAGGCCATATGACTGATTCTCTTTTCCCTCAGCTATATATTGGCCATGTCTAAACACCTCTCTATAAGCCTCCTGCAAAAATGTGCATTTCCTTTTGTGCATAGTGATGGAAGATCAGGATTTGCAGCAGTAGCCTACTGTAGAGGTATATATATTTCCATTGCTTGACATACTTATTTCTTTGGCTGAGGACACAGCGCTGTTATTACACATCATGTCCAAAACAAGAAAAATAAGACCCACGTTGGATTAAATTTTAAACTGATGCAAAGGACTATGTTGTTTTTTTTTTGGCAGCCTGGTAAAACAAACCTGATATTATTTCAGGATTTGTGGGCAGCCCATCAAGCGCTGATTTTCAGCACTGGTCTACAAGTCAGGTCCATAAATGTTGGAACATCAATACAATCCTCATATTTTTGGCTCGAACGCCACCGCAATGGTTTTGAAATGCGACAAACAAGATGTGCTTTAACTGCAGGCTTTCACCTTTAATTTGAGGGTATTTTCATCCAAATTAGATGTAAATACCCAATTTTAGAAATTACAACAGTTTCTAATGGGCCCCACACCTTTTAAGGGACCAAAGGTCATGGGGTAATTGACTCATGTGGGTATTCCCTCATTATTTCATCTTCAATTAAGCAGGTAAAAGGTCTGGAGATGATTCCAGGTGTGACCTTTGTATTTGGAACCTGATGGAACTCTCGATATAAAAATCCAAAGAGCTGTCACCATCAGTGAAACCAGCCATCATTAGGCTGAAAAATGAAAACTAACTCAGAGAGTTAACAAAAGCATTAGGTGTGGCCAAATCAACTGTTTGGGACATTCTTAAAAAGAAAGAGCTCAGCGACACCAAAAGACACGGAAAACAACTGTGGTGAGCGACAGAAGAATTCTTTCCCTAGTGAAGAAACCCAGGAAGTCTCCAGGAGTGTATGCTTGTCAGAGTGAATATAGATGTTCACCACAAGCTGTAAACCATTGGAGAGCCTCAAAAACAGGAAGGGCAGATTAAAAAAAAAAAAAAAGCCTTTACAGTTTTGGCACAAAATGCTATGGACAGATGTGCAAAGATCAACTCGTACGTACTTTGTGTCTCAGTCTGCAGGTCCGTCTGTCTGTGGTGCTGCAGAGCCTGGACCTGTGGCTGTCAAAACGAACATCCTTATTGTTAGTATTAGCATTAGTATTTTGAGTTTCAGTATTTCCTATACAGCAGCTCTTTCCTCACTATCTTATATGCTGCGAATCATTGGATGTAGTGTAAATACATGCTCGTGTTCTCGCTCTCTCTCTTTCTCAACCCAACCAGCCAAGACAGATTGCTGCCCCACTATGAGTCTTAAGTTCTGTTCAAGGTTTCTGCCTGTTAAAGGGAAGTTTTTTCCTTCCTCTTGTGAGTCAAGTTGTGTTCTGTCTTTCCTCATTAGTGAAGCATAGCAGAGGTGTCATGGCGTGGTCATGTATGGCTGCCAGTGGAACCGATTCCCTTATGATGATGGCGTGACGGCTGACGAAACCAGCAGGATGGATTCTGTTGTGTTTTAGGATTCTCTGCAAATATTCTGCCAAATGCTTTAACACTCTTTGGACGGCGCTTCACAGTGCAGATGGAAAATGACCAATGAGTTACTTAAGGCAAATACGTGGAACGTTATGCAATCCAATTGAGCATGCATTTCACTTTGTGAAGACACAACTAAGGGAAAAATGCCCCAAGAACAACAGGAACTGAAGAAAGTTGCGACGGAGGCCTGGCAGAGCATCACAAGGGACGAAGCCCAGCGTCTGGTGATGTCTGTGTGTCCCAGATATTCAGACTGTAATTGCCTGCAAAGGACTTGCAACCAAGTATTGAAAAGTGTCAGTTTGATTTATGATTGTTTGGTTCGTCCCATGACTTTTGGCAGTTAAATCACATCTTGTTCTTTTCGTTTCAAATCTATTGTGGTGGTGTTTAGAGCTATAAAGAAGAGCATCATTTCTCTGTCCCAATATTTAGGGACCTGACTATATGTGTTTGTTAAATTCTTCGTCTGCGTATGTTGTAGTAAATGAAGAACAAGTACCTGATCAGAGTAGAAAAAGCCCAGAATTGCTATGACCAGTTGGGCGAGGAAGACCAATGACAGGCTGAAGGAGAACTAAAGTAAAAAAAAAAAAGAAGACCAGTCAAAATTCCAATCTGCTGAACACAGAATCGTTCCTGACTGTCAGATTTGGCTGAAAACAGGAAGAAACACAATCAGAATATGAGTGATTTGTCTGTTACTGTCTTGAGGAGGCGAATGTTCTCTCTGAGGGCTCCAATGCAACCGCAGAAAGTGATGAAGAACATGACCACCCCCACCACTATTAAGATGACAGCTGGGTCAATGAAGAATGTGTCTCGCACTGTGTCTGGTGAAAACACAGGAGCACAACAACATCCGTTAGGATACATCTTCCATCCTCCCTCCCTGTTTTTAGTTCTCTTTTCTAGCCATCTGGTTTTTTTATTCAAGTAATTCCCTCGCTCACTCTGCTTTTTCCACTTCTCCCCCTCCCTACCTGGCTTCCAGCGCCTGACAATTTCATTATCTTAAAACAGCAATGAGCTCCTGAGGTTTATGCAGGATGCGGAGGCGTAATCAGCGGATTGAACTCTGGTTAATCCTCTTTGTTGTCCATTAAATGTACATTACAAATTAGATGTTAAAGTAATGACAAGGTAAAATAAGGAAAGAGCTAAAAACACAATGCTGTTCCGCTTTGTAGGCAATAAATAGAGACCATGTCACGTCAACACATGTTGGGAGGCTGCAGTATATGTAGAAACAGCTGATCACACAAAGCAGGAGCGGAATGGATGCAACAGCGTTCAAAAGGTGTGTGGAGGATGTACCTGTAGCCTTCTGCACTTTAGCATACACCCCAATCGCAACAATCAACAAGGAGAAAACCTGGAGAAAAAAAAAAGTTCAACCATAAAACAATAGAGTGCAACAGAACGTCGAGTTCAATAACTTTCTTATGGATGTTACTGTTAAGGCAACGGGAAACCAAACAAAGGTCAGGGGCGAGGGTCTCCATAGGAACATGTCACTTTCTTTTTAGATTACAGAACTTTATTGATCCTTTTTTGTTTTTTTTTTGGGGGGGGGGGGGGCTTCTGTCAGGGAAATTGGGAATGCCAAGCTATTCCTTAGAATAAGTTACAACGAACAACATTCAAAAGATCACATCCACTCTTTTCTTAATTAGCACCAGCCAAACCAAGATGAGCCACCAGTCATATTAAATTGCTATTTTTAATGCTGTATGCTAATTCGTGGCTTCCAGGTTTGAGCAGATGGGCGATGACTATATATGAAGCACCTGTGGCAAACCGTGTCGGTTTTATGTGTTTACAGACAGACAGATGTCAACAGCAGAAAAAAAATCCAGAACATATGGACCTCGGCTTTAATCATCTGCGTCTTGAGGGCATCATTCTGGAACATTTGGAGTCTGAAATTATTTGTCTGGCAAACTCAGTCCACCTGTGATTTGGAAAACAATCGTTTAAAATTCAACACTTTGCATCTGAGGATTTCGGTATACACCTTGCTGGCGAGTCAATTTTGACCTTGGTTAGAAAGTCAGATAAGATCATTATCCATCCACGGCCGACTGAGCAGTGTTTCCATCTTATTAAAAAGGTCAGAGACAGAGATGAGACAGAGATGAGGAAAAAAAAGGGCAGAGAGGGAAAGAATAGAAATGGTGTTTGTTCGAAGACCTGCCCTCTGCTCACACAAGAAAATGTTAGTGGAGCAAAAGAAAAGCTCCTTCTGAGCCTAAAAGAGATGGTGGCAGCCCCCACTGTGCATGCAGCGGATGAAGCAAAGAGTGTCTCATTTAATGAGGCTTCAGAACAGTGGCCACATCCAGACACGCACAGCGGTGCGTGTTTTAAGTTGTGTTGTTCCATTAGGGTGTGTAAAGCTGCTCAGGGTGTGAGTTCATCTGGACATGAGACAGTAAAATACCAGCGAGTGTGAAAGACAGACCGAAACAGAGTCTCCTTCCAGTTAAACTGTCAGCACTAAAGTCAATGCCAATTTCTCTCCTTTCCTGGATTGCTTCAATTGTTTTAATTAAATTTCACAGCCGCCGGATCGCCTTTACTTTCATTCCCAGCGTCCACATTCCCAGTTTCCTGATTGTAAAATGGCGTCAATGCGCAGGTCTGTTTTTTATTTTACTTGACAAAAATGCCTTTTGTCCGGCCTGTAGAAACATTGTTGCGTTTATTCTTGACTGAAAAGCCTGTTTTAGTTGACTGGATATCATAAGAATCCATGTCCATATCATAATCTGCTCTGATTTACATTCGGTTAGCCTTCAACGGCTATCGCATTTTATCCTCCAGCCAGTCCCCCCCCCCCCCCCCCCCCCTTCCAGGCAGCCCCTCACATAATTTTTGAATCATTCATCCACCCTGGCGCCGCAACAGCAGATGCAGCACAACATCAGCGATGCACACATTCCTTCCTTCAAAAGAACCTTCTCCATAGTGCATGACTGACACACCTGCAGCTTCACTTGTCGGTTTGCCACCTTGTGTGACTGTAAGTGGCATTGTGCATTTGCAGGAGAACACACACACAGTGAATATATTCCAGTTCTGTGTTCAGGCTTTTGTAAAGGATGAGCCAGGCTTCTCCCTGCAGATTGTGTGCCCGTGAAAGCCGGCTGAATTGAGCCATGGGGACGTGAGCACAAAGGCCTGACGGATTAGGGCTGCAGTGTTCACTTCTGAGCCTGTGCCTGATAAACAAAGTCAACACAGGCCAGACAGTCGGTGGGGGGGGTGGGGGGGGGCTGCTGTTATTGCTGATTGGCTCTAAACACTGGAATGGCACTGCACCTCACTCTTCACTGGGGAACGTGAGGAGTGAGACACAGCCTCTCTGGGATGAGACGTTTTACACCCCGTCATGATTTTCTATGCCAGTTAATCTCAGTAATCTCATTAAGGTGTTTTCTTTTTAGCCTCCCAAAACTGGCATCAAATTCATAATGGGCCTATAACAATAATAATAATAATAATAATTTGAATTTGAAAAAGGCAATGACAAAATCCCAACTTTATTTTTGGAAAACTGCGTCACATAATTTGACACTCAGGTTTGTGGAGCTGGAATCTACTGATTCAATTAACCCCCCCCCCCCCCCCCCCAACATTTGCTCAAGTGATGTATGAGCAGTCTCAGAGTCCATATATAACTGGAGTAACTTTAAGATAGGCAGTCGGGGCAGCTCTGTATTTTATGCAAATGTTACACCCACTGATAGCTGGTGATTTATTTATATGTTCAAGTATATTAAGAATACTTCAAGTATATTAAGAATACACGCCGGGACACAAAAGCAGCTTTCTGAAGACAATCCTTCAGTAGCTGTAACTCCACTCACCCAAAACAAAAAGCTGAAGAAGAAGAGAAAATATCGGATCCAGGGGTTGACGAAGGAGAAGGTCTCCGCCCGACTCAGGTCCAGCTCCCTGTCCATTGCGGACGGTGTTTTCATGCACATCCACAAGATCCAACCGCACCTCGCAGATACGCACTTGCCCTGTGAATCCGAGAGGAGGGTGTTGTGTGTTAGCGGTAGGGGTGTCAGGCTGGCTAAAAAAAAAGGGGGCAAGGGGCCTCTGATGCAGCCCCCCCACCACCACCACGCCGGTAGAGCCCAGAACTGTCTGTGTAGGCAGGTGGGTCAGATTACACCAAACTATCTCTGGCTGACTGCAGCTGAATGTTTGACAACGCTTCAGAAAGCTGCTGCTGGATGGGAAAGCTCACAGAGACTCTGAGTAGAATGACAAAGCCAATTAAACGCCAAAGAATGGCCCCCAATGAATATTAAACCTCAACTGATTCAAATGGCAACATTAACAATCATAAATATTACGAATACTATTTATGCTCCCTGTCCTCAGACAGCATTAATAAAATAAATGCATCACTAAACTATGAATTTACTGTGAATAGATCAAATACTCACTGCTGGTTTCTTTCCCAACTCCGTCTCATAATTCAGAAATGCAGCATGAGCTGTCCTCGGTGATGGGAGCGCTGTGGCTGGATACTTAATTACAGAGGGTTTTCTTTTTTTCTTCCCCCCCCCCCCCCCATCACATTATTTGTCTCCTGTGGAGGGACAGAAGGACAACTAGTCCCTCAGGCATCCCAGAGGTAGACAGAGACTTAATGAAACTAATTTCCCTCAGAGAAGCTAGAATTCTGTTTGTATCGTCACTAGTGTTGTAGTCGAGAGACCACACCAACGAGACCAAGGCATTACCGAGACCAGAGAGCATCGAGACCGAGACCGAGACCTTTGGAGGACGAGACCGAGACGAGGCCGAGACAGGAATAATGCTCAAGAATGAAGTGAGTGAAAAAAAATACCTACACAATTGTTATCAGCAAGGTATGTTTTTTTTAATTTAACCTTTATTTAACAAGGTTGAGAATTAATTATCTTTTGCAATAACAACCTGGACCTAAGTTGCATGTTTTTAGTGGTGGGGGGAAGCTGGAGAACCCTGAGAGAACCCACGCAGACACAAGGAGAACCCTGAGAGAACCCACGCAGACAAGGGGAGAACCCTGAGAGAACCCACGCAGACAAGGGGAGAACCCGGAGAGAACCCACGCAGACAGGGGACAATATGCAAACTCCTCACAGAAAGGCCGCAAGCCGGCTTTGAAGCCTGCAACCTTCTTGCTGTGAGGCAACAGCGCTAACCACTGTGCCACAATGCTGCCCAAACTCCTAATATAATTTTCTTGAATATGAATCTTTAACTTTGACAGACGATACCGTTAAAAAGTGGTCTCGAGACGGAGACCGCTTTAATTTTAATATTCCCGTATTGACAGATTTTCACCATACTAATTTCCACAGTACGCCGTATTGCTCAAAAATCAGATTTTCCCGTACGAAAAAAATGCGCCGAAACATTCTAAGTTGACAGGTTAATACATAAATAATGTATTTGTGACTGTACAATGACAAAGACCAAATACCTCGTCTCCAGAAGTTAAACAGAAGAAGAGCCTTTACTCGACAAAACATGACAGATTGAGAACAGAACACAAACAACTTGCATATCAGTCTGACTGCAGGTTAACAAGCCGGATAATGCTATATGGGGGGGGATACAAACAGGCATTCCAGTTCAGTTAAATTAGTTAGGAGAAAGATGTAAACAAAACATGAAATTCTGCAGTAATATTGGGGGGGGGGTCATCCACAGTTCATTCTGCTTGCTTTGTTTCATTACTCGCCACTCATATCAACTAATCTGTACAAAGGCTAAATAGGTCATCTTTTGCATAGAAGGAACAGTGATGTAAAGCAAAAAGCCATAATGGAATGGCACAATAGATCTCACTATTAAACATGGGCTTAATAACAATTAGGGTTAAACACAGGATAAAGCGCTCTACAAAAATATTCCGCTGCTGAAACACAACACAGACAGGTGATTGTTCCCACGTTCAAATTCTCTCCATTCTTAGAAAAGAATCTACTCCACGGCTCGACTCCCATTAGCTCACAGCCGTGTCTTTAAGGCAGCAGCACCCCCCCAGGTTTGGGTTTTTTCCCCAAATAGAGCAGAAATGCCACCGATTCATTCAACACACACCATGAGATCTGCTGTGGCAGCGCTTCTCTTTGCTTTTCATGCCCAGTCCCGTCTTTCAACCCTCCCAAACGTTGCATCAAACAGCGTAACTGCTGCCTGGATAATTGACAATGACATGAAAAGAGAATACATCATGAGCATCAGGTCATGAAACATGAAAGGCAATGAGCTTACCGTCTCGCGGGGATTTTGTGATACATTTTCCTTTATTTAAAAAATAGTTGGTTTAGAGAATAAAGAGAAGGTACTGCACCACCTACTAGATATATATATATATATATTCAGAGTGCTTTCACGTGTAGCAGAAAACTCCACAGGACGAGGCTGGCAGGTATCAGATAGTGCCACATAACATTAAACACACAATTTTCTAGAGCATACATTTCCACTGGTCAGATATGCATGGGGGATTAGGAGAAGATTACAGAAATAATAAGTCATAGGTGGCAAAACAAAATACAATTTCTGTCGCTAATGTCTTCACAGCAGACAAAACCCAATTGCTCTGTGTGCATATTTACTTTACTTCTCTGCAGCTGACTGGGAGTGTTGAAAAGAAAGAAAGAAATAATCTATTTGTTAAAGATCCAAATGGAAAATTAAGTACAATCGTGACAAAAAACACAAATCGACTTTGTCTCAAAGTCCTTCGTTCCCTTCGCGGATGCCGAAAACCTTTCGCAGGTGCTGGGAGGTTGTTAGGGATTTATAAGTGGCGTTAAGTGATGTAAAGTCTAACGTGTGGCAGAGGTAAAGTATTAGTATTCAACATCAATTGTAAAGAAATTAGCATATTTACACCTGCGCCTAACATGAGGGACTGATTAATATGCTGTAGCGACATGAGCATGGGAGTGCAATGTTTTAACAGACATACGGCAGATTAAGACCATCCTATTCTAATTTGATGAAAGGAGGAAATGCAGAGAAGAACAATGAAAACTGAGCAGTCTGTCTTTTGTAAGCTTCCCCCCGATGCTTCATGACAATGTCCTCCGCTTCAATCTGCATGCTTCAAATGCCCGTAGCAACATTTCCCCTGCATCTCACAGTGAAACATTGCAAAGACAATAACTGCTGTCATGTTCTCATGATGATGCTCCATCATACTGGGAGAAGGCTAGTTTAAAAAAAAAAAAGAGCCTCTAATGATAAACACAACTGTATATAGTAAAGAAGCAAACATTAAAACAGCAACAATCACTGTACAAAAATAACACTGTTTAATAGCTTCCGTTAAAAAAAGAGCATCCATCCCTGCATTTGATCCTTTTCTCTGACGAACTCGCTAAACCTGGGTGACGTGAGCTGGACAAAGACTAGTCAGAGCAAAGACAGAATGGCCAAGTCTCTGAATTACAGCTCCAGATCTGGAGAGCGATACAATTTAAAGCAGGTTTTCCCATTTGACTCTGTTCCATCCCATGCAAGACAAAGCAGTACCACTGAATAGTCTTCCTGCTATATGCTTCAAATACAGCTTGATTTACTGAACAGTTATGGCCATTTTTCTGATAACCCCATGCCAGTGCAAAAACATACCTCACAGCTGCAATGAAGCATCCAAGAGCGCACATCTGTATTTCTTTAGTATCAGTGCTGCTGGACTCCAGAGTGATGTGGTAAATAAGGGATGCGTGGAGAGTTTGTGAAAGCAACCGAGCAGAGGAGATGCGACCACTCATGTCTGCACTGTACATCAGCGCCTGTCATGTCCCCCCCCCATGGAGACAAGAAGCGTTTCAGCACACGGGCAAGAGGAAGTGAATCAGCCAGACGGATCGCTGCGCATCAAATCAAAGTCCAAATCTATTGATGCCTCAGCCCCCTCCCTAAAACTGTCTCCGATTAAGTAATTACAAAGCCAATATAAAAAAATAATAATCAGAGGACCACTTTGGGTGACACAGATGAGAAGAAAGTCTAAAGAGTGATTCCTTGTCGTGACTCTTTGCTCACATGCTTTAACGTTGTAGATTCGTTGTGAATCTTGTTTCCACTGAAGTAATAATAGTTCTGGGAATGTGGCGACGTTTCTAAAAATGAGTCTGATGAGCCGGAGAGAGCTAGTCTAATTATAGACCTGGGAAATAAATAAAAAAGGCTTGTGTCCTCCCTCTCCAACAGATCAGCTCTTGTACCCAGAAACAAGCCAACTGCATCGATGATGTCTTCCTATGATAGAAACAGAAGATTTAGGCTGTGTCAAATCACTCCCAATTTGGAACCAAAGGTGCAAGGAGCTAACATTTTCTAGCCCCTCCACATGGATGCCCATCAGTCCAAGATCGCTCACCACCGAACGTGTATAGGCAGTGGGGAGGGTGTGTGTTGTATTCAGGCCTATAGGTGTGGAAAGAAAAATTGTATTGTGGCAGGTGAAAAAAGAATTTCCTGATTGTGGGATGAATAAAGCGTCTTCTCTTCTTTAGCTGCTAGTAAAGACCATGAGTGACAAGGACATTGTTGCATCTCACACTGCCGATCGAAGACCATTTAAAACCTCCTCCCCAGCAGAAAACAGCCAACCAGCATTGAAATGAAGCAGCTCAACAGTTCAGTCTGATTATCAGCTTGACAAACATGATCAACCATATCGATTATGCACATGCTCCTTTCACGAGCAGAACATATTGAATAGATAAACAAAAGGTGCGAAGGAAAATGAGAATTTCACTTGGTTGAAAACATCTGAGAGCCGACCGATGGAATCATGACGCTCATTTCTTCCTCTTACATTAAAAACAAATACCGTTCCTCCCGCCTGTATCTGTGCACATTTTTACTGGAATATTGGAAACGGAGGAAACGGGGCAGCACAGCTGGAACTGGATGGGGCAGTGCAGCAATAAAGCCAAGCTAGACTGCAAATGTTGGCAGTGGATGAGCTGGGATCAAAACTTCCCCACCATAGCTCTGCTTCTGGTAGAAGAGTTCTGCTGCTCTGCCACCATGTTGGATGTGGGTGTGGAGCCATAAGTCCTTCGAGACTTATTTCATTGGGCACATGACAGAGTCCTATCTTAAAGAGGCAACCGTGACCTCCTGCTGCAAATCAGTTTTAAACAGAAATGTCCTGCGGTGACAACGTCCACCCTAGTCACAGGGTCTCTGTTCCCTCTGCGGGCATCTGGGAACATTTGCAGAAGTGTGTGCTCCTGTTCCACCAGACCACGGAGCACTTATTTCCCCTCAGGCGGTGAGACTCCCGAATCCATCCTCCTTACTTCACATTTGAAAAGTTTATTCTGTTGTGCAAACATCAATATTTTAGTTGCACAGTGTTTATCTTAGCACTGACTCTGGACGGACTCTGGACGGACTCTCAAGAAAACAAAGGGAGACATCTCCAGTCATCTCTGCTAACACGATTGCTATCAGCAGGGAGGCAACGTGGCTCCTCTGTGTGTCCTCCGTGCCCTCGGCTCGCTGTGCTCTGATGCACTGTTTATTTCTCTTTCACCCCAGTTTGGACAACGTGAGAAAACAGACCCACAAACGGACGCACACGAAAGCTTTCTCAGAGGGAATTTCTCCCAGACAGCTCTGACATCGTCCATGCAAACAGCAATTTTACACTATTTGTATTGTCTCACAGGGAATGGATAATAACACTGCTGTATGGCGTGTGTGTGTGTATGTGTGAGTGTGTTTGTGTGTGTGTTTTGTTTAAAGGCAGATTTGTGCAGTACTATGCATAATTCAGAAGATATTGCAGAATCTAGTATCAAAGAAATTTGCAGATGATTCCTGTGCTTACACGGCGCTCCTCGATCCTGGCTCACTTTATCCAAACTTCAACAACTCAATGAAAAAAATATGACTCATGGATTACATTAAACAGCACTCTGACACGTCTGCCTGCGCCCCTCCGAGGAAGCATCACATCAACCCCCCCACGGCATGTTTGAGAGCTCATTGCACTGATGTGTTCAACATTTACATACAAACCACAGGAGCATCAGAAAAACAGGACAAGATGTAGACGGCTGACATTTTGACCTCAAAGGTAAATCAGTTAATGAGAAAACCAGCATATCATACAAGAGAAAATGGAGTCGGAGTTTAATAGACATAGCAAACAAAACTCCACTCCCAAAAAAGAAAAAGAGAAACCCGTGGCGGTACAGGTGCTCAGCTTCACGTTCTCCTTGACTCAGGGTGGGGGGCCGTTAGTATTCAGTGTCTCAAAGTCCTTCATTCATTTCAGCAAGTTGTTAGTCCAAGCCAAAAATAATAATACAACAAACTAGAAATGTACTCAAGAGGAGTGACAACCAATGGGGTTCTCTTCCTTGCCCAGAGTAGCTGTCCCTTCTCCTCCATGTTGTGATACTCTTTGGCAAACTGAATGGTGAACAGAGCGTGCGGACCAGAGTGGGGGAGGGGGGGGGGGGTAACAGCTGGAGTCTTTACAGGAGGCTTAAGGAGGAGGCGTGAGGCAAATGAGGCTCCAAAGAGTGCTCTAGAGTGAAGAAGGGGTTGGGAAAGCAGGGGCGCTTAAATCAGAGTCTCGTCCCATCAGGCTTCTCCTCTCCGCTGGCGCCTCCCCCAGTCGGCTAAGCGTCATACTTCTTCCCTGTTCTGTGGATGTGGTGGAACAGAGTCATGGAGAAGGCCATGCCCAGGAGCTGTGGAGGAAACCAGGAGGAAAAGTGAATACATTGTGAGCATTAATCGTGCATTTGCACCTGTAACTGTGGGTTAATACTTTATGCGCGTTTATCCCGGTGTGGGATTTAGGAGGCGACGCCTCGGGGCTGATATTTGTTGTGATGAGCAGCAAACCCCGCAGTGACAAATGGGCAGATTGCCATTCTTTCATTTCCTCAGACGGGCTTCAAACATGAGCTTTAGAATCTTTTTGGTGGGGGAAAACAACGCAGTAGCACGCACAAGCATTAAGTCAGTGATGTCAATTGAGATGCCGCTGAATCAAAGTAGCCAGCTGGCGCTTTGAAGTTTCCATTAGCCCTCATAAGTTGACATCAAACACAGTCACAAGGCTGATCCTGAAACCATTATCTGGCAAAGTTTCGAAGGCAGAAAAGCTGCAGAGTACAGAGCACAGTCTTAACGAAAAAGCCAAAGCGGACTTCCTGCAAACAGCATCCGCCGGGGATTCCGGAGGGATGCGATTAGCTTGGAAAACTGCAGCTTTTAGGCCTTTATTTTCCGTCAAGATCTAATTCATATGGGCTGCTGAGAGAAAATGCTACCTTAAGCCGCTGTCAGTCAAAAGACGAAGAGCCACTGAGGCAAACATCCTGCTCAGAGGGAGTTTGGGCCAATACAAAAATAAATGTCTTAGTGCTTTGAAAGCAACCCAATGATTTACACGTGGCTCAGTTTTGCTGTCTGCTTCCCTCAGAGCGAGACAGAGAAACAGTCGCTCCTCCGTTAACATGCCCATGTAGGTGACATGTCTGACCCCATTATGGGTGGAGTTACACATACAAGACTTTTGCCAAAGTGTGCCTTATATACGCGGCGAGTCTAAATGATTCATGAACCCGTTTCGTTGCGCCTCTGGCCATTACGTAACGTTGTAGAGTTGTCAGGCATCAACGTTCCATGATCATCACTGACAGCTGAAGTCCTGTTTGTTGATATAGACTGAGGAGTATGTGTGTGTGTGTGTGTGTGTGCATGCGTGTGAAACGGGAGTGTGACATGATTGTAGAGCGGTCTGAAGTCGGCCAATGGGCTGCCTTTCCTTCAGTGAGGCTGCGTTAAAGCTGCAGCGTCATCTTCCCTTGATGGAGTTAGAAATGTGCAGAATCTCAACAGGGCGATTTCACAGCAAAGATCTTTCCTCTGAGCGAACCCGTGGACTCATGGCTTATCAAAACAAAGACACATCTTGCACATGAACAGTCACAGTAAAGCCCAGAAGGGCAAGCTAAAAATATTGCAAGAATAAGGAGCAAAAAAGAAAGCAGAGTACACAGTCAGGCGTGGAAAGCAACTTTAAGCTCCACTTCAAATAGTTCTGCCCTCTAGTTCTGAAGTCCGACCGCACTGTGTGTTAAACAACCTCCATGTCAGCCAGTTCCACGCTAAAGCCGACGTGTTCGGAAGATATGCTCGTGCTCATGGAGACGCTTCACATCGGCGCACAAATCTTTTTGTAACTTCAAGGCTGAATCTCCAAATCTAAATCACTAAATATTAGAGTGGTGTTTGTCCACTGGTCTTCAAGTGCGTGGAGATTACGACCGGTGATTCACAGGCCCATGCAGGAAGAGACTATAGGATTGAAACCTTTTTTCTTCTTCGTGAATTAAGTTATTTTTTTATCCTAAAGTTGATATCCATTAAAACAATGTTTTTGTTTTTATAAAGATTAATACATTATGTACTTATACATTATTTATCCACCTGTTTTGACGTTTGATGTGGAAGATTAAATCATGTAAAAACTTGCTTAGTGCCGATGTGGACGGGCCACAAATAACCAGACAATAGAATAAGAGCAAACTGCACCCAATTTCAATTACATATGTAAAAACAAAGAAACTGATGAAAGCGATAATGGCACAACTTTAGGGCTCCGACAAAACATGTGAACTTAATTGAATTCTGTCCAGGGTATTTTGAGGAGATGTGGGAGGACCAAACCCATTTAGATAAGGATGCCTCCTTTGGCAGAGACATACCAGCAAAACGGAAACGGTCTCAGTAAATAATCACAGCCTTCATGAAACACTCCACATGGGCAGCATCCAAGCCAAAAACAGCCGATGTCTGAGGAACGATAAGGAAAGTGCAATGTTGAAAAATACAACACAAACATTTCCATCAATTGTAAAGAAGAAAATGCAATAATTTAAGCTGAGAAAATCAATGTGGTCGTCTCCTAACAGCAATTTTAGTTTGATCTTTTTTTTGGAGATATTATTATCCTGATTAAGTTGACTAAAATTCAGAGTATTTTAGTTTTATTTTATTAAAGGAAAACGAAACATTTGACTCGTATCTTGACATTTAGTCATTGAATAGAATAGGTCTTTATTGTTATTAGAACTGCAACAAAATTGCAACCATCAGTCCATTAATCACGTTTCAGTCAATCTGGTTCGGATAAAACCAATATGATTTCTCTTTTGTGTCACAGATTCATCTGGCCATTATCTGATGGGAAATGGGTGATATGATTCAGAATGAAAAGAAGCTTTGCAGAAAGTGTCACGCCCCATGATCCCACCTCAGCCCATGCAGCACACCGCTACACTCAAATACGATATGTAATTGAAGGATTTCTTCTTGTGTGTGTGCGTGAGAATAAAGAGAGAATAAAGGAGACAAAATGTGTTCATGGAGGCCGGATGGCCTGCCCTCTCGAGAATTTGAGAGTTAATAAATGAGTAGCAGCAGGTTCGTTACGCAGTGAGTGTTCTAGGCCTTGTGATGCAGACTGCACTCCACATACCAGGCTGGCAGGGAAACACCGTGATCATTTTGATCAATAGCCGATGAGATGTGGGTGAGTAAAATACATCATTAATGAAGTAAATACTAATTCCACAACGTACATAGCCCAGGTTCACATTGAAACCATTTGAACTGAAGAAGCTGTCCTGCAGAGGAATCCTGATGTGCTGATGGAGGTTCTTTTTTAAAACTCTACCGAAATGACAGACAGGGAATTATTTAAATGCATATGATCCTCTCTCTTTCACCTCTGGCATCACGGAACCCGATTCCAGGTATTACTGATAATTAATTGAAGGACTTTTCTTTTAAATTCTCCCTTCAAGGACAGAACACATTTACTGCTGGCAACAAGAGGAAATGCTATGCTAGGGTCTCTTTATTCAAGAGAGAGAAAGTGGCACAGCAGAGCAATACTTTGGTGTAGGGGAGGAATGTATAACTTTAAAAGGTTGTATTTAGGTAGCATTATAAATCCTTTTCTGCATTTCAAAATGCAGTAATTTACTACTGAATCACGACTGAATTCAATACACACCATAATCACTGCAGAGGAGTTTGTTTGAAGATGAAAATGGTGCGAGCCGAACACCAGCAATGATACTTGTGCAACACTTTGCTCCGAGCAGAAGACAGAGACCGAAGTCAAGTTCAAGGTTTAAGAGAAGCTACATCTTTGCAGAAATATCCAAGTCTCCCCGCAGCGCCTTCAATTTGCAACTTCATTTCTGCTCCTCTATATTCAGAATCTATGAATATCTTCTGATGGCTCATCATGCATGACTGCAGCCGGCCTGGCACAAACCAAGTGCTTGTGATTCTCCCAGACAGGATCAGGGTTCATTTCAATATGTGTGGGTGCCCGGAACACCCACTCCAGATAGTCCTTGTGTGGAAGACAGAAGCACAGAGGGCACCGGATGCAAGCGTCTGAAAGCGGTTTTGCTTTATTTGTTGCCAGACAGACATAAAAATGCAGCCAGAAACAAAGTGAAAAGAAGCAAAGGGAGGGAAAAATGAGAGACAAAAATAACTATTTATCATTCCTACCTGCAATACCAAGATGACCATTCCTATGGTTCCCAGCAGGTGCTTGTTGTCATCCAGCCATTCCTCCACTTTCTCAAAGCATCCCTAAAATAGATACAGGTTGTGAAGATGAAGAAATGTCCACTTTTAGAGTGCAAAATTCGCACTTTCCGAGAGGAAAAAATTGGAACATTGAAAAGAAATATAAGCCTGGATCAATGAACTATACCTGGTGAGTAGTACAATAAATTAATATCTTGTCACTTATGGTCCAAATGGACATAAGTGAGCACTACCTTTGGATTATTCCCACTTGGGTTCATGTTGAGGTCACTAACTGGTGGGTTTAATGGCCGTTCTAGGTAAAAAAAAAAAGGTTTCGCCCCGTCTTGAGTGTGAGGAAGCACGCATGTCAGATCTTCTCTGTGCAGGATCACACACAAGCTTGGAATGCTCATTCCCACCTATCCAGTTTCGTGTCTGATTATTCTCCATTCCTGCAATTATATTACAGCTTTTTTATCTCTTGCGTATTTGGCATGTTAAAAAAAACCACTTGCCAAATCACCAACAGAATGGGCTCAAAATGCAAAGAGACTGGCGCTGCTAGAGTTTTGAGGAAATGTGCTGTCTTCTCATGCATCATGCAAGAAATACAGCTGGATCAAAATTCAGGAACAAGAAGAAAACTTTAAATTAACTCCCCATGGCAACCACTGCATGGATGGATCAAATATCCAAGATCGATTGGATATAGAGTGTACATTATGTTTTTTTTTATTAGCTGAAATGGTATTTCGTGCTCCATGTGGAGTTGATGAGCGCACTCGTGTTGTATTTCTGAATACATTTTGACAGAATGGGCCTCTGGGCATAAACATGCAAAGAGTGAGACACAAACATAAACCAGAAACCCTGAAAGCACCAAGCCGAATAACTCTTTGTTGGTCTCTTATGTCCTCTTTTGTGTCTCTGTAGTCGCTTATTATCTTTGAGATAATTGAACATCTCTTTGTAGCCATTTAGCTCCTCTTTTGGTTTGTTTTACATCTCTTTGTATTTGTTTAGCGTCTGCTTGTAGGTTTTTAATCGACTGTCTCACAAGAAAGGCTAACAGTCACATCAAACAGAAACTCCGTCCCCGGAGGCCAGTGAAGCCGTGGAATCTTATATGTGTGGGGAAAACTCATTCAGCACCGCTTCCATGGTTATGCCATATAACGCGAGTACACCAAATACATGTGTGCATTTATAGTTGGGCTGTTTTAAACTCACTCTGTTCCAGAACATGTTGGTGGCGTTACGCCCGCAGTCTTGGTAATGCTCCTGGCAGCATCGGTCAGGCACTACCTTCTCTTTGAGGGCCTCGTGCCAATCGGTATACGCTATCACACCACAGCACTTCCACTGCGAAGGACACACAGCCAAATGTTGAACACAAGATTAGAGGTCTCCAGTCCGGGGAGATCTCACACTAACTTTGATGAAACAAGTATTATAATGAGCCCCTGTGCTTTGGAGGCCTGGAGTAAATGTACTTCATTCACAACCTTTGACTATGAATGTTGCATTAGTTCAGCAGCTACAAGCCAGGAAATGCATTAGCCGAGAATATTTCTAAAATAAAATATATATTTTTGTAACACTGATGCATTCTACACTGAAAGTAACTTTCTCTAATATTTATTCTCCTCACCTCTGCCTGGATGATGTTCCAGGCATTTCGCAGGCCTATATTGCTTTCCGAGTTGTAGAGAGCCAGGCCATCCTTCAGGTCCTTCTTGGCATTCTCACTCACCTGGAGAGGAAAGAGACGACACCGACCTTGGTAAGAGACCAATTGTCTGTTGCGTTATAGCAGCATAATAATAATAATAATACAAATATCAAATAACGCGCACATCTGAAGAAGACAAAATCAGAGGCATAAGTGGGCTTATGGTTGTCATTGTAAAAGTTGTCGGCAATGCATCTCATCGATGCCATATAGGAATGATTTTAGGCAATTTTAGCCTTTGTGTGCGACTGATCGACTCATCGGGGATTTATTCTTGGCAGCTCACAAATCATGAGACCTGTCCTGTCATCTAAAATAAATAAAAAAAATACCTCATTGCACCAATTTAGAATTTCAACGTGCATATCATTTGTCGAACTGTTCCGCAGACACGCGCTTCAGCTGAACCCTTGAGCCGAGCTTACAAATCATTTTCCTCTTGACTGAACCCCAACAACGTCCTCCGGGCTGTGTCAGATTTTTAGTTTTTGTGCTGTTTGCCTCTGCAGGGCTAACTGCTAGGACGGATTGAGAGGCGCTTGAGATAAGGGGGTAATTATGACTGGGAAAATGACTCACTGACTCACGCCGCATTTCTTCACAATAGAATTTGAATCACAAAAAGAGGAGTGAAGTTTAATATGTTGAGCTTCAGTCTTATGACTAAGGTCGGAGAGAACGAGCACATTAAGAGGAGGGGCATCGTGTCTGTCACCGCCTGATACAAGAAGCGTCTTTGCAGAGGAAGGCGACGAATATTCAGCGAGATGTTCGGCTCGTTGAAGGCTGCCTGGCGAATTCCTCCATTACAAACACGATGGAACTGAAGCAGCCCTCTTCCAAAGGAAATATAAAGTCACTTAATTAATAACCTATGCAGCTCAACATAAACTTTTATTCTGCACAGAACTGTATACTGTATATAAAATGCAGATCAAACCTTCATTTGACCACACAGGAAGTTGTATTAAGTATAAACTTAAGCACTTCATGAATGTATTGTTGGGAAGGAAACGCTCAAATTCAAGTTTCCTGAGCTGCAGGGGATAAGAAAACAATCTGCTGAATTAAGCATCAAGGTGAAACACATTTCCTTGTCTAATTTATTCAAGTTTCACTTGTAATAAAATGCTTGAGCTATCATCAATCATGCAAACCCAATAAAAAAATTCCGCCTTTACATTAAGTGTAATTTTGAATCACATTCCACTTTGTCGCTCTGTAACTTTGCTCATTCAAAAGGAGCAACTCAATGCATTCAGGCTTTTCCATATCTGTTGTAGCAGGGAAATGAGGTGAGGGGCAGTGTCATCAATCTCTGCCTTGCACTTTGTTTCTAGCCACTATCTTCTCCTCTTCATCTGGGCTGTATGTGATGGTGCTCATTACCGACTTCTCACACTAGCACAGTTACTCGAGAGTAGTCGGGGTCTCCCCCTACTGCAATAAAAGTCATCTTCTGAGTCTTCAATAAGTCATTGCACATATTCCATTTCATGTGTGGAAGCCTTCGTTACAGCCTGGAATGAAATCTAATGATCCAGATTCACTGCTAACAAGAGGCATACAAACGACTGCAGAACAAACAGGGATTTGATCATGCAACACTGACCCATTTTCTTCCTTGTAAAAGGAGCAGATACAAACAAATATTTGGTGTATAAGCCTATTTTTTTAATCATGAATATTTTTCACAAATAAAAGTCCAGCACCTCAGGTTTCTCTAAAAAGTTGTTACAGGGCAAAAATGTGATAACTTATATTTTCCATTCTGCTACAGCATCAAAACACCTCTCATAGTTCACGCGACAGATAGACTTGTGTGTCCTCTGTACCAACTTAGTGCATCAGCCAGAAAAAAGAACGAGAAAAAACAGAGAAAGACATGCATCGAAACATGTTGACAGAAAGGAGGGGGGTCTACATCTGTAATCCAGATGGACAGAACAGAGCAGTTGACAGACATCGGTCTGAAAAGTTAGAAGATATTAAAGCGAGTCGTTATTTATATTGTGTTTACATGATGATTCACTGTGGCGTAGTGGGTGGTACTGTCGCCTCACAGCCAGAAGGTACTGGGTTCGAGTTCTATCTGTGTGGAGTTTGTATGCTCTCCCCGTGTTAGCGTGGGTTTTCTCCAGGTTTTCCCTCCCACCTCCGAGAACGTGTCATTTAGGTGAACGGATCACTCATAATTGTCCGTAGCGTGTGAGAGTGTGCACGAGTAATTGTCTGTTTATGCGCTGCGCTGGCAACGTGTCTGGGATGTACCCCGCCTCTCGCCCCCGCAGTCAGGCAGGATAGGCTCCAGCAGAACCGCAAAGCGGCTGCAGAAGACACGATCATCTCATCTGCAAGAAAATGGATGGAGTGATGATGATTCGAATTCATCAAAGACGTCCAAGCATATTTATTTGGTTTCAGCTGATCCCAGCAAGGAGTCATTTATAATTCCAGTCCAAAGCGCTGCCTATTGAAACAGGGCGCTCGGTCTGCTGACGTGGAAACACACTGGACAGCAGGTGCACTGGGGGGGGGGTTGTCCCCACACAAACACAGAGGAATGCTGCTTCCTCATTACCCAGGTACACACCTGCGATTGTTCAGGAATATGAAGGATCTGAGCTTTTTGTTGGCATTTCATTGTTGAATATGCGCCACAAATCCAATTTCCCCATTCAGACAGCAAAGGTCACATTTCGACCATGAACATGGCATATTCTTCCGTTGAACTACACATTTAGAAAATGTCTGAGTTGCAACCCTGTGTCGATGCCCTTGAATTTCTTTTTGATTAATTTAGCCTCAGAGGATGACTGACCAACAACTGGTGTCTAAGATGGCGGACTGAGCTTCTCAATAAAGGCTAATTCTTATCACTTCATTTATAGTGTGATCAGTGACAGGTGTCTGGGAAGGCAATTGCTGTATTGGCATCTGGGTTTTATTCACTTTGTACTTTTCCGTTGCTCAAAGATATGTTTAATCCCAAATGATTCTCAGTCGCTGTGGCGCAATTTAACGTAAAAACCCACAGACTAATTTACTTAATATATTAGAGTGGAGAAAGAAGACTATGAAAATTAATCCATCTGTGAAAGCGGCGCAGCAGCGTGGAGTGAGGTAACGGTTTAGAAACAAAGTCAGCAGAGAGACGATGATGCCATACAAGCAGAAGCAACAAGGCATAATGTGACGCACTGATAGGATGAAGTGATTGATTATAGCCAGTTGTTATTATTACATTCCCACCCAGGACAGAAATGACAGCAGCTTTTATCAGCAGTCTCTGAAAGCACTCTTATGATGCTTTAAGTGAAATCACATGGGAAGCACAAGTTCGGCAACAACAGTGATCTCTTATGTGCACTAAAGCTGCAGACTGGCCTCGGCAACAATGTGGCTACGAGTTGTTTGACAACGGAAATGTTTTTGATCCTTAAAAAAAAAAGAAAAAGAAACTGAACAATATGTGACTTGTTGTCTGTCTCCGTGTGGCCACGCGATGCGCTGGCGATGCATTCGGGGTGTACCCCGCCTCTCACCCATAGCAAGCTGGGATCGGCTCCAGCAACACCCGTGACCCGCAACGCGGACAAGCGGTAAAATATAGATGGCTGGATAAAAGAGGGGATCCAAGGCAAACAGTTGTACTAAAATTCCACATGCTGTTCAACTCCCCTCATCTCACCCTTGTGACCTGAGACATGACTCACTGTTAGATGTCGCAAACAGTCTGAATAAATAGTCACATATTTTACACTTTCTTTGAGGTCATGTACACGAAGGTATTTTTCTACTGTTTGGCCGATCATCCACACGAAATCGCAGATTTCTGTCACAAAAAACGAAGGTTTTTGAAAACTCCGGCCAAAGTGAAGATTTTTAACACGAACTCCAACATCACAGTGCGAGTCTTGCTCCCATCATTAGCTGCGCACACACACACGCGCGCACACACAGTAACAAACTAACAGCAACCCTGACCTTCCCCTTATTCACATTCAATGCCAAATGTGTTCAGCGCAGCAGCAGCAGCAGCTAGCCAAACTAGATTTTACTGCTGCTCTCAGTGCACGAATCTCAGTGCATTATCTAACTGTGTAAAAAGTAATGCGTAGCGAAACAGCCTCGCAGAGGTCCCTGCAGCACATCATTAACCAGGGTACTTAATTCCCTGCTTTGCTCTGCAAGGCTGCGCTGGTTAGCCCGAGGACAGGGCGTCAGAAGAAAGAATGAGCTACACAACCCAACAACTCGTGGTGATTGGTCTGGAAAAAGGCAAAGCACGACTCGGACTCAAGTATAATTCTGCATGTAAAATCAAAATCAGCATAGATTTGTTTTTCATTTGCAGAAATCGTGACTGTACTCTTCTCGTCAACAAGTCTTACATGACTATCCCTTCCTCTTCAATGACATTGATTTTCTCAGGTATCTTTTTCTACAACTTTACATCAACACCTCACATCACTTCTATTATGCTAATATTTTTTTTTTTTTTATCAAGTCTTCCCTTTAAACTCCTATTTGTCCATGTTGATGCTCTACTCCCTCTCTTGCTTGACTACAGTCCGTGAGTTTCACCTCATTACTCACTAAAAAATGAATCTTTTTTTTTTATGGGAGTCAAATCAGAGGTGCCACAACACACACTTCCATTGCTATTTGCCCTTGTAGATTTATTTTTTTAAAGTCTTTAGAGGGCTGTCCCCAAAAAGTCCATGATTTATGTCGTCAGTTGAGAACCCCATAAGTCATCGTCTTTTTTTTTTCTTTTCAGATTTGTCATTTCACACAGAGATACATAAGACTATGTCGAAGCAGTGGCACGGACCAAGGCAAACTCTACAGGCTGAAGCTAAAATTACCACCAGAGTCACAGTGATAGAAGAGGAGAAGAGAGCAACTAAGGACAGGACGTTGTCTGACAGGACATCAGGGCAACATGACTCCTCTGAAGTTTGGTAAAACACTTTTAAACTAGCCTTTGGTACCGTTTCCTGCTGCCATCCGCTCTGACTGACACTGCGTGTGACACTATTTGACTGACAGTGCTGTCAGAATGTCGTGTTATCCAGGCAGGAAAGACACACCGTCTTATTTAGTTTGACCATATGGAAATCTGCTGTTTTCACATCACGGATGACAATGAAAGGTAAAATAAATACATAAATAGAGTCTTGCTGGCAAAACATGAGACTAACATAGGCTGATATATAGTTCAATCTGCTCAACCCACGACACATTTCCCTTGTATTTGTTTTTATGCACACGCTTTGGTGATCCTGTCAGGTTCTGCTTCCTCTTTCTGGGCTAATAAACTTTCACTGGGGTTCCACTTGGCACGTTGGGCTGACGGGGGCACGATGAAGTCACAGCGTTAAAGACCGATGGTTGTAATCTGGTTTGTGTCACCAGCCATCTGCTGCAGTCCGCCGGTTGCTCAATGCAGGGCCAACCTTTATTATATGAAACATGCCATTTAATCAGAGAGCTTAACATCGCCGCTGTGTGTATGTGTGTGTGTGGGGGGGGGGTACAAGGGAGCAACTATGCATAAACCGTACCTGGAGGCAAGGCTAAGGCAAGAGGGAAAAAGAGCAGCACTTTTTACGTGAGATTAAACTGGTGGAAATGCAGATGTAAGAGGAATGACAGATGAAAGCAGCAGAAAGTATTTGAAGGAAAAAAAACGTTCCTCCAGCAAAACCAGCTGCCATATGTCCCTTTCTTCCCCACGTGCTGTGGAATGCTGGAAGGACCACAGTTTGCAGAGGCATCACCCGCAAGATGACCCATTTAAAAGACAAAATTATATTTCATGCAAGCCTGTGTTGGTGCGTATTAAACTGCTGCCATCAACTGTACGTCTTCCAGACTTGTTAATAAATGCCTTGTGATTAGAGGATCAAATAGGAGACGTGAATTACTGATTCCTGTGATCACAGCCTGTGGCAGGGCAGGAGGAGAGTGATCACGCGATGAATGCGATCTCCCTGGAGAGGCGCAAAAGGAAAAAAAAACACAGCAACATCTGACGACTTTGTCGGATGGACAACAATTGTCTAATAAATCCCGACCATATTTCATGAGCATCTGCGTGACAGCGCGACACAATTTTACACATCTAATCTGCTGCGATGCCTTTGATTTCAGACGATGCTTCAGATTTCAGATGATTATTTCGTAGGGATCAGTGGTGCAGTGATTTTGGTTTCATTATACATCCTATTATATTTAAGCCAGGATAAACACGATGTAATTTGGCGAGATGAGACAACGAACGTGCAGTTGCTATTTACCGGGACTTGTGTGAATAAGCATCCTATCCCTTAGTAATGCAGACTATCCCCCCCCCAGACCAATTCAAGTATCTTCCCCCGACTTTGCAGGTGATGGGAAAGGTGGAAAGGAGCTGCTGTGAAGTCAAGAGGCTCCATATTAAAATTTCACCGTAGGAATCCTTTATTTTTTTTTTAAGTTAAGACAGTAATATTTGAGAGATAAGGCAGAAGACTTATTTACTCCTGAAGGGCTGTGCCTCTGAGACTTGATCCAAATCTGAGAAAGGATTGGTTGCTAAATGAATTCCCTTCTCTGCCTGAGAGATTACGCTTGAGCATTCAGCTAAGAACAAAGAGCGAGAACTCGCTGACATCTTGAGGGTCAGGCGACATCTACTGTAATGATTCTCTTAACAACATGTCCTTGGAAACAGTCTCCCTTGGCTTCGCCATGCACATTTCCTTCAGCTTGAAACATTAAATTTAACCTGGAGAGGAATCTAGTATTTATATTTCACTGATGCCAGCAACTTCCAGTGCCTTGCTTATTGTCATCTGCTGTCGCCATGCAGGCATAGCCCTGACTCGTGTGCAGCAGAGGTCATGGGAAATATGCTTCTCGCCGAAAGCTCCCCAGAAGCCCGGGAGCATGAATATGCTGTCAGACTAACACCTTATAGCGCTTCGTGCAGTTGTTCGAGGACCCGCTTGTACCAGATTTAAGACGATTTAACATTTCGTAACGTAAGCTGTGATATATACCTCGCTGTGGACGATCTCTGGTGACTTGTTGGTAAAGGCAAACGCAGACAAGATGGGTAACAAAAGAAACTCACCTTATCTGTATACACGAAGAACAGGATAAGCAATATCAGCTCGGCCAGGAGAATTATCAGCAGGACAATGAAGAACTGTCAGAGAGAGATGGAAGAGGCTCGTGTTTGAAATCGCTTTGCCCATATTATAGATCAACATCATCAAATCTCCTGAAAACACATTTACTGTTGAGTCATTTGTGTCGCTGACTCAGGACTGTAGACTGTAGATTACATACATGTAGATATTATACATTGTCATATGTTCAGAATCTGTGAAATGCAAAGCTTTGATTTAAACTCCGTCCTAAAATGAAAGCGTCGTGGCCGTGTGATCACTTCTATATTCGATCATTGAAACTTGATCTGTAACATTCTGGACGGATCCTGATTACATTTTCAGGAAATGTTGGGAATGTTACCAGGAACATATGATTACATTTTTGTGATGATCCAGCAGAGATCCTGGATTATGGAACAGTTTGACATTTTCGTTAACATTGCAGTCAATGGAGCTTCAAAATTTGTTCCTCAATATCTCGGTTGATTATTGACCGATATTTGTGGACGTACAAATACTCAAATCGACTCTGATTCACTTTCACGGTTGGTGTATAAAGATACCAAGAAGGTGTACATCTAATTACGAGGGGAACGAGCTGCTTGGTGGAGGTCTGCACTCTGAGTGTTTTTCTAGGTGTTTAAGTGATCTATAGATGTTTAATCTAAAGTGCTATTCACTGGACTTGAGCTTCCATTAGTCGTATGGTGGCAGACCTCCGCCAAGCAGCTCACCCCCAAAACAAACAGAATTTAAAACACTCAAACAGGATAAGAAAAGACAGGAAAAGAAAGCTAGAGTCAGTGGGAGTCACACAGAGAGAAGAATCAAAGTGCTGAAGGGCTGGTGAAAATGTGAATGGTGGAGAAGGAGGTTTAATACCACACTATATTAATTTCCAACACAGGTTTTGCATCTCAATTACTATTCCACTCTCCCTACTACACTTCCTTGCAGCTCAGTGTTCAGCAAGCTTCTCTACTCTGCACTGCATGGGAGGAGTAACACAAGCCCAGATTTTATAAAACCCCTTTAAATCCACACTCATTTGGGAGGAAGGGGTAGATCATGATTTGTGTCAAGGCACAAAGGAAATAGTTCAGACTGTTTGTTTGTTTGTTGTTTGGGCATCTGGACCACCAGTTTAGTGAATCCCTTCATGCCTTAATGGTCCGACCGCCACATTTTCCTTGAGTTCCAGTTCACTCATTTTTGTGGCGCTCTGATGGCTGTGAGTGAAAATATGTATTTGCATGCATACTTGGCTTTGTGGGCGTATGTCCTCATTTGCAAGCAATATACACTTTCTAGGCTTTGAAGTGCTGACGTCTCAGCCGAGTATTTCAGCGCTTTCTCACCCAGTTTTTCTTTTTCTCTCAATTTGTCTTGGTAAACATATTTTGGCAGCAAAAAAGAGAGACTGAATTTTTATTGCAAAGGGTGTCTGGGCTTTGAATTTTTATCATCCGGAGAGAGTTGTCCGCTGAATAACTTCAGAGGTAGCATGTCAAGGTAGACGTTCAGATGCGTTTGCTGAGGGAGATCTAAACCCACTCTGATGTTTCCATATCCTGCACCCCTCCACCCCCACTCCTTGGTGTATTGAGCCGGACAGATAGGAGAGGGAAGAAAAAACAATGATTAGCAAAAAAAACACTGCTCTAAACAGAATTTTTTATGGCCACGCAGCTACAAACAGATGTGGCAAGAGACTTTACGAGTTTCAGAACTTTTACATTTCTCATTAAGGCTGTATTTTTCTTGGTCCAGCTCCTCTCCATCCCCTCCACCTCCCTTTCTCCCTGCAGCCAGCTTTCTACCTCTCTCTGCTTCAAAAGTTGTCAGGCAGGTGAAGGAAGCTATGTTGAACACTGAGGATTTGGTGGGGCTCTTGACTGATGCAAGAGCTTCAAGGGACCGAGCTGTTTGTTATGTTAAGTACACCGAGCCTCAAATCCACTTCTCATTTAAAGTTTCTATCATTTTTGTGCAGCCCAGATCTGTGCAAACCTAATTCCATGGGTTGAACATTTATAATTAACTTGCACTTAAGATATTACAACTTTTGGAAAACAGAGCAAGATCAAGACAGGGGAATCCTCGTGATTAAAAATGTAACAATCTAATTATTGAGCATCCTTTAGTGTGCTACATGTAGACAACAGTAGCTCAGCCATGATGGATGCACCAAAGACCTCTTAACTAATAATTTCTTCACTGGGTTGTGAGCAAAGCCATGAAAACGGCAAGAACGCAGTGTTGATGGTAAAGGACCATTTCACTGCGCAGCTATAATTTCCCTTCATTAGCCCCTGTAGTTCAACACAATGCACATTTAACACCTCCTGACAGTCGCCTTTCTTTGCTGAGGTTCTGTATTGGAGGCAAAGAAAGACATGATGCTTTCCTGGTCTGTGAACAGTGTGCGTAGGTGTATGGGCACACACGTAAGAGATTAATACAAGACAAATCCACCCAGATTTGAATGGGTGAACTGGAAGAATGTGAAAAGGAACTGTCCAAAGGAGGAAAGGAAGTTTCAGAACGTGCTTGTGTGCTTGGTTTGCTGTCTCAGCGCGTCTTATTTATATTGGAGGAGGTATTACGCAGGTATTCGGATTCGACTCACGCTCAGAAGCAGGCACTTGTTCTCCTTGATGGCACCCAGGCAACCAAGAAAGCCTGTTACCATGACAATGGCGCCGATGGCGATGACCATGTTGGCAGCTGACAGTGAAGGAAATGAGGGCGAGAAGGTGGCGAAGCTGCCCTGAGACACACAGAGCCAGATGCCCACGCCGAGCAGCCCACAGCCGCATAACTGGAAGACAAAAAAAATTAAAATAAGACAGACAGCAAGGTGAGAAAACAAAGAGATAAAGATACAATAATGATCCACAACAAGTTCTCTGCTGGAGGTTATTGCTCATCATCCCAGCTCCTCTGAAGAACATTAGGGTAATATTAGCTTGAGAGGAATAAAGTGCAACAGGCTCAACTTCTCTCAGGGCACCAATGTTTCACAGTCATTCATCACTAAACAGTGGCAGGACGGCGCCTTACACAATTCACCTCTGTCATAAACCAGCATCAGCTCTGCAAGTGATTTCATCAAACATGTAAATGAGCCACGCGGGTTTTGCATGTTTGTGCTGCTTACATTAAATCCAGGAACAAGCAACACAAATGTAAATCGCTGCAGTCAAAGAGAAAACTTCCAAACGTTTCCACAACTATGTGCAGTCGGCTCAAACTTCACCGAGATGGAGCAATGCCAGTGCACAGCCGTTAATATGAGAGAGTGTTTATAGAAGTCTTTGATTGGGGAAAGTGGAGCGTCCCACTAGTTGGTGATGTGTCGGTCCATCTATCAGAGGAGGGCGCCATCCAACAAGACCAGCACGCCATGAAATACAGACCGAACAGTAAGTAGTGACATTTCTGCCTACACCTATTATAATGAGATACCCAAGGCAATCTTGCTGCAAATAAAAAAATAAAAATAATCACAAATGAGGTGAAATATGAAGCGGCGTCATTGTAAATCATCACACCGCTACCCTTTCTCCTCCTCCATTCACATTACTCCTCGCCTCCCTTCTCGTCTTGTGCCACCTCTCTTGGACACGGCAACGCCTGTCAGCAAAATATGCAACAAACCTGCTGCGCATGCAAACAAACACTTGCAGAGGCACATATTTATGTACAGTACACACACAATCATCAGATAGGAATTATTGATAAATCAGCGGCCTCATTTCACTCTTTCAGAATCAGATGATTAATTCACCACACACGGCGCTAATTTTCTTCTTCTGACAAAGTTTAAATGATGAATAGCACAACGGATGATGAATCTGCGAAAGTGCTGCAGCGCTTTAACAGTGAACAGGAGCGGACCCGGTTTGACTAATAGCGCAAGTCCTCAGATCAGCCTGCAACAAGCAAATACAGTGACTTAAAGCACATTACAAGTTCACCAAAAATAAGCTCTTGGTGACGCCAAGTGATGGGGCTGAAAAAAATATTTGGAATTTCAAATTGAACTCCTTTGAAATCCCTCTCTCTCAATGGCCCTCATTAACCTCCGACCTTTGCACCATGAGCTTTAACTTCCTGCAGACGCATGCACATCCAACAACAACAGTGTTCCAGCTCCTGCACAGTGGCACACTCATGGGAGTGAATGCCGTTCTGAAGACCGGGAAATTGCTCGACTAAATTAAGAGTAAGAAAAAGAGCTATACCTGTATGCAAATGTCCCCGGATGCATAAAAGCCCTGATGAAGCCTGCTCAAATTCCAGCAGTGATTCATGACACAGAGTGTGATTTTGTGAAGGACTGAAGAGGCTGCTCAAACAAACAAAGTAGGATGAGTGGTTTTGTCAAGGTCGAGGGCAAAGTCAGAGGGAGAGTGGGGCTGCAGAGAGCCTGCCCACCAGACTCTGAAGGAATTAAACGTGTTAACCACATATGGAACAACTTTAAAGTCACACTTCTAGATGAACAAGTGGCCTGATTAAGACCACTCCTAAATGAAGGACAGCGACAGGTGCAGTGGTGCTCGGCGCTCCTTTGATCATCTATCATGAGACGAAAGCCCTTCAATCATCCATCGCCTAAATTATTCAGAGGCGAGGCATTTGCTGGGGGGGGCACTGCCTGGCCCTTTGTGCTTCTCCGATTAAAACAAGAGAATAAAACATCCGCTGAAAATACTGCTAGAGGTCGTGTCTCTATGCAGAGCGGCTGCTATACAGAATGAAGCCTGGCACTCCGGCCAGATTATCTAGCCTGTGAGGAAGGGTTTGAGGCAGCACAGGCTGAATACTAACTTTAAGAGGCCAGCCAGGTGGAATGGATTTGCAGCCAGCAAGCGGAGCAATGGGAGGTTCATGAGTTAAGGTGGGCAGGGATACAGTGAATAAATTACATTTAATGCCCAGCAAACAGAGCTTGCTGCTCTCTGAAGTGACTTTTAAATCCCCCCCCCCCCCCCCCCCGCAATCTGTCTGATCTGAGCCTACAGGAGCACAAGCTAATCTCCGTCCTACAACATGTCAAGGCTGTCCGACCTTGTCGTGTACAACTGACCCTGACGTTGACCCTCTCCCCCTGAGCTCATTGCTGGACAGGACATGTTGTGATATCCCATCTGGAGGGGAAGGATCAAGGGATCCCCAATTACTAGAGAGGTATGGAAGAGGCTCAATGTTTAGGCAGGTACTGCTATTACATTAAAGCATTTGGAAGATGCTATTGATTATGATCAACATTTGGAGGAATAAATTGGTGTGTGATAGCAAAGCACAAACACAACCGTTTAGAAAAGGACTTTCAAAAAGTCAGCGTTCGTACTTCAAATGATCCGCTTATTCATTTCAAATGTATTCTAGCACACACTGACAGCTATTTGTTGTTTCTCTATTCAATTTGGTGCAGAGTGATTCCGCACCACTTACCTCCGTCGCTAAATGAAAGGAAACAACATGCTCTACGCTATTACTCCACGCTAACGATCCATGCGTGCAACTGTACAACACTCTGTACACATGATTTAACAACTGGAGTCGATGCGTGATAGCATGCCAGATCTGCCACTGCTTCAGCTTTAATAAGCATCAGGAAGAGACTGAAACATTTAGTACTCTAGCATGCATTTCAGGTTCGTGGGAAATGCTGTCAAAACAACTTGGATGTTGATGTTCCATTTTCTCTCACTGATGTTGCTGTGCAAACATGCAGTACAAAGATACTGCTGGTGACACATGTGAGATGCGTATAGGGGGAAAAAGAGACGAGGAGCTCGGAAGGTAGAAAATAGAAAGTAAAAAAAGGGCGACCCTTGATCTGAGTGGCTGACTCAGAGAATTATCAGTCCATGCAATAACTGGCTCAGTGACACCAACAGCTCACTGCAATCGCCCCTGCACGAAAACGGTGTCTGGGAGTGGGATGAACACTTTTCGTGTGTGGGCGTGTTTTGTGTGTTCAAGTTGGAGGAGATTTTCCCATTCCGACTGCGCTGGGAGGGTTTGTCCTGTCGTCAAGAGTGACAGCTTTTGTCAAATTACCGCTGTCCTCTGTGCCTGCTGCCATCACTCAGCTTCAACACTCCCGTGAATACATTTGTAAAGGTTGCGCGAGCGATGTTTGTGAAGCCTCTTCTGCACAGCTTCGAGTAAATACACAAAACACAAGTAATATTCTGTAGACATCTGCTGCACCATACTGAAAACTAACCTTTTGTTTATGTAATTAGAAAGCACATCTACCGTTGCTGCACAATAATTCATAACAGCGGGGGGAAACACCAGATCATTTTATGATGCAGCTTGCTCTTTTACAGAAAATCCATCTTTCTTTTTATTTGGAAGAAAAACATTTCTTTCTTCTTCTTTTTTTTTGCAGCTCATCTACATCTTCTGGTCAAACTGTCATTGATTTTGCACTGAAATGAAGACTGAGGATATTCAAGACAAATCAAAGATTTTTAATTTCTCGCCACGAAATCCCTCAAGCCTCTGATTCATGTTGCCATATAAGCACTAAATGACCTGCCATCTGCAAGAGGGAAACAGAATCACAGAGGAGAATCCATTAAAAATGAAAGAAAATGCCTAAAGGTAAAGATAGACTATTTATATTTACTATGCAGCAGGAGGAAAAATGTTTTCCTTGAGGCATGCTGTGAAAGAAAACAGGAGTCAATTTTAAGACTAGACTCCCCAGAGAGACTTTTTTGTACTTTATTTTGGGAAAGGTTACAGACTTAAATAATGCTCCCTTTATCCTTCATATTGACTGCAAAAAAACAATCAAAAAGCACAGCGATATTAAAAAAAAAAACACATCTTGTTTTTTTTCAGCCAACTTTTCATCAATAATTAGTCATTTATCCTTATTAACGCTGATCTTCCCTGTACAACATATAACTATATCAGACATCGCATTAAAAAATAATTATTAAATGTTATTACATATTTATTTGGAGGCACTTTTAATTTCTTATCCTGGGGGGGAAAGTAAATACAAATATCTGAAAAGGTTTCCAAGACACAGAAAACCAAAACCAAAGATTGTTAATCAGGATTTCAGCTTTCTCGTTGACTTTTATTCTCTTCTTTCCTGTATTAAAGGAATAGATACTTGAGCCAAATGAAGATAAATAAATAAACTTGCTTCAAAATATATGTTTTTGAATAGTTACAAAAGGACATGAATGCATCCCTATAGATAATATTAATCCTGATAATGGCAGCAAACAAGCTAAACTGCAGGCAATATACAGCTTTCTAATGAACTCGCCACCCATCTTCCCCCAGGCTTAGATGGGGGCATCCTCGTAATTCCTCAGTGAAAAGTGTACAGCCACTGTGAGATATATAACAAGTAAATTATTCACACCCTCTGAAATGGTGGCTTAGGAGAACAGCACTTTCAGGCAGAATTCAAAGGGCTGGGGCAGATGTGCAGCATAAGATTAAAAAGCTATGTCTGTCTTTTTAAAGTTGTATTCGCCCCCAGTGGAATCCTGACAGATTCACACAATGAGAGAGATTAACGGCTAAGTGATAAGGCAACACACTGTTTTCCATGCATACTTTGGGAATAACGTGTACTCAGCCTCACTGACACACACATCTTGTCAAGTCGGTGCTGATAGGTTATCAAAGAGGCGAAACACTTCCCAACCATCGCTTGTTTAATCAAGCATCTCCAATTTCTGTGGTGGGTTCTGGCTGGACGTCTTTGCAGTAACTTCAGACTAGCATCAGTGATGCAGGGGTTTCCATGTCCCTGCTGCTCTCTCTGTCCCTCCCTTGTGAGGAGCTACAGGGCCCATTCCCAGCAAAGTGACTCAATCGCTCCAGGAGGGATTTAAGTCAGACAAGTTCTTCACTGTCTGCCTAGTGCCCTCCTCACTGTCATCACTGACATATCCACGCTTTTTCACACCTCACAGCAGCCTCGTCTTTTTCAGGACGCGACACAAAGAAAGAAAGCATGCCGGAACAATGGCAAAAGAAATGCTATTAGACATCCCTGACTAATCCCACTGTTAGATCCAGACAAGACTCTTCAATCAGGAAAACCCACAAGCACGTCAATTATGCATTAAGAACAAGTGGGGGCGCACCGGGGGGGTGAGTCAACCTAAGATCGGAGCCAGATAGCGAGGAAACTCTGCTTTCCAATGCAAGTCAGAGGGATTGAAAGAGTGGAAGGAAGGCTACAAAGGGAAATAAGGCCTACATACCAAGCACAGAGCACAACATGCAGAGCCAAAGAGCAAATCCCTGCTCCAAATACAACAAACACTGCCATGGGGGCGCGCAAAGTCCTGAACTTCCTCATGCTAAGGATGTGTGTTGGCTGCTGGATGATACCTGGACTGTCTCACAACTACTTCCTGGTCATCTTGACACACACACTAATGAGGACAATGAGATATAAATACATAAATAAAGCCCTGATAACAGAGGGAGATGTTTCTCCACCAGGTGCTAATTAAACGTGACCATCACCGCTTACTGTTGACATCAAAGGTGCTTGTAAAGAGCTCTTATGAGGCAAGTGAGGACAATAAAACGCCACACATTGAGAAAAATAAATATCTATTTATGTGAAGGCTGTTATTCGAGGGGCTGTTTTCCGTCACATAAACCGCCTCGCCTGCAGAGCCACACAAACATTTGTCTCGTATAAATATCTCACTCCAGTCTGTCAGTGCAGCCATGCCGAAAATCCTTCGGGGCAGGCAGGCAGTCAGCTGGGCAGTCTCCCATCGACTTTCTCTAGTTGAAGGGCTTAATGAGGATGCTGGCTCAGCAGAGATAGAGCACGGCCAAGGGCGTGTGCAGGAACCCGACCATGTAGCACCTGGAGCAGAGGACCTCAGGACTCAATGAGATCTCAAAAGTACTATGCTGATGCCCTAGTGTACTGAAAATGAGGTAGCAAGCCAGAGCGCTACTCTGCAGTTGTCTGCTCAGTGGCGCAGTGCGAAGGAAAGGGCTATCTCGATTAGCAGGAGGCGTCTGCCACCGCGAGTTCTCCAACAGTGTCGTCCATATGCTTAATCCGATACAAAGTCAGCGTGAATGATCTTCGCAAAAAATGGACGAATTGCTGCACTATAAGGAGAGCGATAGATATGTATTCAAATTAACATTTCGATTTATGACTTAAACTGATTCATAATGATTATTTATCTCTATAAAAAATGCCCAAACAAGCCCAGGCAACAGACATAGCGTTTGTTAAGCTCCTCTCACTGCTACCTCATTGAATGTCTTAACCTAATGACACGTTGGGAGAAGCATTCAGTGAACTAACCATCGTTAACACCATTAAATGTTAGGTTAATTGTGTTAACATGCAGATGTTAACAGCCAATTATTTAAATCTGCTCGAAAAAATAAAGGATTTGAGTGTATAGCCGTGTTTCAGCAGAGTCTTACTGGAGACACTGGCACAATGTGACGAAAGTTTATTCATGCTTCAAATGAATAGGGTGCGATTTGCCAATGGACCATTTAGACTGTGCAACAAGATGAGTCGATTCGCTATTTCCACTTTCATTAAAAGAGGGGTGGAACAAATGTTTATCAAAACAAATAAGAGTAAAATGTGTTTATTTGTGGAGCAGCGCTACTGCGTGCTAAAGATGCTCTGTTTGCAATGTGAGGAATTATGCATCCCTAGAGGGACAGAGATGCAGATGCAAAATACCCACATAAGCTTAAGTGAAAACCAAAGTGCCATGAAAAGAAAAAAGGATATCCAGATTTGAAGGACATACAATCTATTAAAAATATGCACACTGTGCCAGCGGGTACATGACTATTTCCCTGCAGTGTTTGAAGGGGTTTTGTTGTAAATAATTCATCACACTAAAGACAGAACTAAGGGACTAAAAAGGGAGGAGTTTTGTAAAATTATGACAGTTTTCAGTATGAGGTGCTAAAGCAGCTAGATGTGCACAGCCGAGGCTTTTATCATTGGCATGTTTCCTGCTTCATCCTATCTCTTTCTGCTCCTCTTGCATCTTTTAAAACCTGTAGAAAACTCATTTTCCAACACATTTCTAGGCATGCATGTTGCAGTTTGTCTTTACCCCAAGGAAAGGTACCACAGATGCAATGTGGGGGGGAGGGTGGGGGGGGCAGCACCTGAGTATTAAATGTCAAAAGGAGGTGCTCATTAATCATTAATAAATCTGTCTTGACATCCAGGAGGGATAAAAACTGAGGTTAAAAAAATAAAATGAAACAAGTTCAGTTAAAACTGCTACAATTCAACTGCCACAAAACATCTCACATTTTATGTGAATCAAATGAAATTCCTCTGAACATTAATACATGTCCCTTGTGGTTGTTGGCAGGAGCCATCTCTTTTTATACCTCTCCTCAATCTCAGAATCCTGTTGCTCAAATGGGATGGGAAGGAGGAAGCGCTGGGCTTCTCGGGCTCAGAGAGGATATGAAACGTTTCATGATGGGCTCCCTAATGAAAAGAGACCTTCAGTCAGTACTTAAGAGCAGTAAAACCTTTTTGACAGTTGGTGCGCAATTTATATGCACACAACAACCCCCCCCCCACTCACACCGGTTTAGAATCAGGAATAGGGACAAGATGACAGATGACTACAGAACAAATTTGGCCTTAAACGTGTCAAATTGTCACCTGAGAAGACGTAATATTTTATTTGTGGTTTGATAGCAATGAAAAGCTTCCTTGTCCAACTCTGCCCCGATCTTCTCCTTCGCTATCTGTGCCGAAACGACTCACTGGAGGCGCCTCTATAGGTGACATGCTAATTGGAGCAGGAGGGAAATGGACTGTGTAACTGCTCCTTTCTGGTCAGCCAACCCTGAAATTCCTGTCAGCTCCTCACCTCGGGACACGACCACACACACAGAGACACGCCACTAAATAATAGAATGCCACCAATCCCTGTATTAATGTTGTGTTATAATCGTAGGTGCAACATTCATCTGAAATCCACCTCAGGATGCAAGAGAGGGAAGGAGAGAATGAAAGCAGGGAGAGGAAGAATAAATGAGGCGGCTTTACTCGGGATGTAATGCTGCAGTGTGGAGGATGTGATAGGAGTCTGCCTGTGACCTCCACTGGACTGTCAGTTCTGATAACATCCATCTCTACACCCAAATGCTGAATCGGTACATAAAACATACAAACAACGTATGTGGTAGAAAACACTGATAAAATACGGGCTTTTAGAAACAGAGTATTGTTTCTGGGAATTCAGTAGAAGGAGATGAATCAATATCAGCTCTATTTCAAGTACAGCGACTGAAAATGGCATCTCTATGAGGATTTCAATTAATAACAATTAATAATAATTCTCCTGTGATTCCATTAGAGAATAGAAAAATAAATCTTCTGGTGCTTAAATAAAACCGGGGCTTATTTATTGATGACCGCATACTTATGAATGGCATACTTTAATGCACAAAAGTAGTATGACTGTCGTCTGAGTGCATGAGTGTGCATTTCACTTTGCAGTTGCTGCAAGTGACCTTCAGTCCTAACTTGAAGAATTGTAGCACCTGCACTGGAGGCCAGTCTGTCATCAGAAACCAGTTCAAAGACAAAGCCGGGGGGGGGGGGGGGGGGGGGGCGTGTAATTTCTGGGTGTGATCCCTTGCTGCTCCACGCTGTTCCCTGGGACAACGAGTCGCACCCGGAACAGTTTAACATTCTGTTAAAGGCCATTAAATATGAAACACACTAATCCCCAAGGCTTTCAACCTTTCCTCTTTTTAATCAGCACAAAAGGTTATTTTCGTAATTAAAATGAATGAAAACATCCTTACAGATTTCTCCTTATATGAAAACTCTTTAGAATCAAGGTTGGAAAAAGCATCAATGAAGTCTCTTAAATGAGAAACTCAGCGTTTCAACGAAGCCCAACCCAGGCATGCCTTCGTATTTTTCTTTTTACTTATTTTCCTGTACTGGCAGTATAAACTGACATTTCATTTATGAGATGAATGTTTGTTATTCAAGCCAAGTTGTTGTTTTTTTCTTTACGATCTTACACACACACCACACCACACCACCACCACTAATACTGTACATTTCCCATTTTCACCTACGTTATAGAGAAATTATTCAAAATGAACTCAACATGTTGGAAATTCTGCTTGTGAGTCTCTTAAAAAAAAAAAGATTACTGTTTGAACAAATGTAACAACGTTGGGTCACATGAATGCTACACACAGAAATTCCATACCTATATCTGCTGCATTTCCCAAGCTCCTTTAACCTCCCCCCTCCAGCCTCACGTGTCAGTCCATCAACATCGGTATGCAGGGTTCGAGGGATTTTAAAACAGGTCACATCTTCCCGTCCCGTCAAATGCTAAATTACTGTTCATTTTCTGCTCTTCGTACCTTCACGTGTGAACCAATGTGTAAAAACGACTTCCTGTGTCCTAAGGTCGGGATGTGTTTGCGACTGCCTATAGCAAGTTACCTGTTCCCTTTCAGTTGCTTTTCTTTGCTCTCGAGGCTCCCAGAGGATTTCGAGATCACTACCAAGGGCCACATCCATGACGTGGGGCCGAACCGGGTCAAATTCCCGGAAAGAAAATGACACGAGTGAGCAGAAATTACTCTCCCGAATTGTTTCAAGTGAAGTTCTTCTCTCCCAGCTATTTAAATGCAAACGTTAGTGGGGAGGAGGATCGGCTGCAGGCTGAGGTTTTAACGTGGGAGTTGACAGCTGAAGGATTCATCATTTGTTGAGCGATCCCTCAGAATAACAACTATAAATAAGCACCTGAAGTACAGCCTGCGAGTTTTGAGGAGTTCTCTTCGTCGCCAAACAAGCTACTCGGATTTTAAGCTGACCTAAGTTATGCTCAGTCAGGCGAAGAAGTACGGTAGATTGACTGGAGACATGCATTATTAACAGCGGGCGTTTTAAGGACAGGTTGACTGCTGCACGACCGAGCCGACCACCTCGACTTTGAAAAGAGAATATTTCAAAGCAATCTGCAAAAATATGGCTCACTGCAATTGTTCTGTCTCTCTCCCAAACACTGTTTTTCTGTTTTGCCTTTCGCATTAAATTGAGTGAAATAATGGCAAGCAAAGAAATGAGTCCGGTTGGTTTGCAAGCAATGACATTCTCAAGGTAAATTGTGCTTGCAATGTTGCTCACTGGATATTTGTTACACAACTTTAGATCCTGTTTTCTTTGTCTCAGGTTGTAGTTGACTAGAAACCAGTGGGGCTTTTTTAAATGGGGAAAAGGTGCCGATGATCAAAAACGCAGCATCTAAAAATGAGATCAGCAAACCGTTTTGACAAGACAACCTGAGCTGCCAAATCATCTCGCAGAGCAACAGGTCTACATGCCTGGTCAGTAAAATCACCAGCCCTCCGGGCCCATAAAGCAAGAAGGTCAGCTGAAGTCCAACCAGCTGCTGAGCTGATCGAGGCGGTTATATATAGATAGCACTGGCATGCTAACTCATACAAGGCACCAGGCTGTGACTTACAGCGAGCATGCCTGTGAGACTCAGTGTGCATGGCCTGAATGGCCGAGTATCATGGAGGATGGGAGGATGTTAATGTATGCAAGCAGGAGTGTTTCACTGGAGAGGCTCAGACTGACAATCTTTTCAATGTCACAGCAAAAGTGAATATCAGTAAAGGAGCCAAGTGACATTCTGGGTTTATAAACCGTGTAACTCTTGGCAGGAAACAGGATGTTTGTGAGTCTATGGCTTATAAATGTCAACATGTGTTTGTGTGACGGGGGCCACAAAAGGTCACAAGTGACAAACACACAATAGTAGAAAAATGTTATTGAAGAAAAAGAACAAGAGAAACGGAATCAATAATGTCAGTTACAGGGAACTACAGGCTTTGAAGTCGATTAATGCTCGCCAACATTAAGGGCTACATGAGACGAGGAAAACCTGAATTAATTTATTTGAAGGAAGGAAATAGCTTATGTGTGATGAATTTCAATTTTCAAATTTGTAGGGTAAAGGCCAGTGACGTCCACAATGCCTACCGGAGTGACATAAACTGAGTTTGTTTATTTACTGGGATAACCTGTTGAGATGCAGCATCTTGCTTTCGAGAGTCTCCCAATACGAAATATGATCATTATAAAACATAAATGCAGTTAAAAGAAAAAATGACAGAATGGAATGGATCTACAACAATCATGACCCAACCTGTCCTTGAAGCTGCCGTCCTCACCTTGGCACCGTTTCTGACTGAGCAGGAACAATTTACTTTCAACACCGATTCAGATTACAATCTCTTGGGAGTTCTATTTGGTGTTTTCCCAGAACAGCTCTGCAGAGTAACAAGTGTTATTTTACTCACCATCTTCACCCGACTCATTCTGATTCAATGGAAATTGGCCTTTCTCCTATTATTCTACCAGTGCGACATTTAAATCATTTTAAACCACAAGAAAGAAAATTGCTGCTGAACATAAGCTGCTACTTTTCAATTATGTCTGAAATCCCTTTAAAAAAAAAATATGATTAGGGGATGGATATTAGTCCTTGAATTATTTTTAGTAAATATTAATCACCGGCGTCAGTCTGTCTGTCAGCCTGTTAAGAACATAATTAAAAAAAGTCATGATGGATCTTGATGATACTTTCAGGGAATCAGGAACAGATGATTTGATTTGGGTGACGATCCAGGACAGATCCTAGATTCATTTGAGTTTGCTGTCAATGGAGCTTCACAATTTCTTCCTCAATATCTCGGTTGATTATTATCCGATGTTTATGGAATTTGACACAGTCATGTAGGGGGGACCTCTATCTCACCACTGAATTTCATCTGGATCTGATCCAGAAAGGAATCCGTAAAAATCAGTCAACTCCATTTACTTAAAAAAATCTGTTACAAATGCACATAAACTCTGATTCACTATTACTTTTCATGGTTGGTGTATAAAGATAACAAGAACAATTTAGAACCTTTTGGTGATGATCCAGATTAACCATGTGGACGGTGTGAATCTAATTAGGATGGGAATGAGCTGCTCGGCGGAGGTCTGCGCTCTGAGTGCTTTTTCAGTTCGTCATTGTCTCTTAAATTTCTGCACTCCTCTTTTGTATCACATGCTGCACATATTTACCACACTTTACGTGTTTATAATAATTTATCCTGAGACTTAAAACTGCAATATGTGTGGAAAAATAAATTTCCCTGAAGCTGGACACAAACTACAGAAATAATGGGGCAAGAAACACTAAAGGATTTCATTAAGATTCTCATAGCACTAGGGAGCAACGGATGCTCCGCCTCACCTGATCCCCAAGAAACAGCTGCGTAGAAGTTGCTCTAGCGATCGGCCTACTTTCAGTGAGAAAACAAGGCCACAGAAAAAGAAAAAGAAAAGTGTGGGTGAGGAAAGAGTTGGGAAGACTTGGTTACACCTCTTTTTCATCCATAAGCAGAGCTGAGAGGAGCGAAATCATCCTGAATTCCCTCTAATGTGGTCTTTAGACAAAAGCAAAGTCATGTTAGCTCCCAGAGCTTTCAGGAACTGCTTCACGACACAAGTGGACTTCCTGAGATAAGTCAGAGGCTGAACTGGAGACTCGCTCCCTCACATGTTTAATTAATAGCCTTTAAGTGGTCACTAAAAGTCACTTCAAATAGTTTATTACATCTTTACATCTGCCTTACTTTATGTAAATGATGAATTACCATAGCGGTCTTTTTCTTCTTCATAGCGTATCAGAAGAAAAATGTGTGCAAAGTCATGCTGGCAATATAGAAGGAGAATATTGTGAAGTTGCTTAAACAGATCGTTCCATATATTTGTGTATTTCTCAGAACATCTGTGTATAATCCTCTTTAATGCTCAAACCCCCCTTGTCGTTTGTCTTCTATCATGTGACTAACTGCTGAGTTAGTGACAATCGGAGATCTGTTATATGCTGACTAGACTGAAGAAGGGAACGCTTCGTATTGTTTCGAAGAGCTATCTGCCCAAGGTTGGAGTCTTCATGTCTGGGTGATTTGCGCACGTACACATCTTGTCTGCAGCCTGAGTGGAGACAAAGCACTCCATTGTGTATTCCTGATCTTCAGTAGCCTATGTTTGTCAAATCATTCTTCGCCTGGTGCTTATCAATAACACACCAATCAGTAGGAGTTAGGACAGAGCCACTCTGTTCTTCTTGACCTTACTCACGCTTATAAAAACTGTGAGTCGACCAAGAAAGGGCGGAGTGTGTTGGTGAAGCCGAACGAAGCTAACTACTTGCGTCTCTCCATCCCTCCCAGCTGACAGCTGTCCTTAATAAATCTAATAATCTACAGTTTTGCCTCGTTTCGTCTCTTCGGTGCAAGGCCTCTTTGGGTTTATTCATTTTAGACCCAACATTAATTGGTGCCGAAACCCGGGACCCACATCTGGACGGACGACCGCCGCTGGACCGAGGACACCACAAAATCTGTACACCGCGTCTCCCCATTGAAGGGGACGGGCCTCCCCCTTCCGGCGCCGGCTGCCCGCCCGGACAACGGGTCCCAAGAACCAGGCTTGCATCGGGTGACTACAGGTATTGCTGGTATTTAATACGTAACATTTTTTCCAACTTACTTAAAAACAGGGAAGTGAAATTAAAGCGGGAAGTGTTGTGAGACTGTGCACAAACAGGAAGGGCAGAGGCCCATATGTAAGTCCATGGCTACTAAATAAATAATCCAGACGTTTAAGGAATTACAAGGTCTTATTAGGAGTAATTCAATATAATTAATACTTTTAAGTATAAATTAACGGGATCAAACGTCTGGGTACGAGTAAATTAACGGGATCGGTAAATAAATATTGTATTTGCTGGGATTATGTCCACACACTTCCAGTGGATCAGTGAATAAATATTATATTTACTATGATTATGTCCACACACTTCCAATGACGTTTAAGGAATTACAAGGCTACTAAATAAATAATCCAGACGTTTAAGGAATTACCAGGTCTTATTAGGAGTAATTCAATATAATTAATACTTTTAAGTATAAATTAACGGGATCAAACGTCTGGGTACGAGTAAATTAACGGGCCTTATGAGGAGTAATTCAATATAATTAATACTTTTAAGTATAAATTAACGGAGTAATTCAATATAATTAATACTTTTAAGTATAAATTAACGGGATCAAACGTCTGAGAAAAATCAATTAAGGGACCGGTCTTTAAAAAATCAAACTGTATTTGCAAAAACGTGCTTTTATTGTTTGAGCATGAATGGAGGTGCACCAGAATGAACGTATGAGGATATTTGTGTTGGACTCGCTTAGGAGTTAAACAGCTGTGTTGTGTTGTGTGGGGGTGAGTTGGAGCTGATAAGGGCGCGGCCCTGGGAGATCATATGCTCGCTTGGGACGTGGTCCTTGAATAGTGTTTGTGTGGTGGTGATTTGGAGTTGAGCGATGAGGAAACTGGTGTGAGACTGAGAAGAGGAAATGAACAAGCTGCAGACCAAGGAGAATCGAGGACGAGCTGGGAGAGTCGATGGCACGGCTAGAGAGCAGCTCCATTCTCCCTTGCTGAAGGAAAGAATACTAGTCTCGTTTCTTACCGCAAGAAAATGGTTATTGGGTTGAATCTTTGGGGCTTGGTTCTGATTTTCTCTCTTTTACAGTGTCACAAACCGGACATTAATTGGCGTTGTCGGCGGGATCCAATACACCCGTCTGCGGTGGGCTGGCTTGGAAGAATTGATTAGAGGGTGCACACTCTAATTCACTAAGACCCTTTTCCGGGGCCAATCCTTCGCATGCCAGTCCCTGGGGGATCGGGTTGACGGGATTCGAGCCAGAGAGCAGACCTGCCTGAAGGTGAGACACCCGGAGAAGGCGGGTAGGGACGGCGGTCCTATCGCGCGGAACGCTGTGTTTCTCCGTTCCTAACCAGGCGGATAGGGATCAACATCAATCCTGTCGGCGTGCGCAGAAACGTTTCCCAACCGGTACTATTGTGCAGCACTATAATATATATATAGATATATAAGAAAGACATAAAGTATACAGATCTGTGTGTTGTTGTTGTTAAAGTCTAGACTTAAAACCCTGTATGTATGTGTCTGTGAATAAATGTTTCATGTGGATGAACGGAATGAGTCAAAGTTGTAACAGTAAAACAGCCTGAGTCCTCATGGGATCACTGCACGGCTGGACGGTCTGGAACCTCACGGTGTCAACGCAAGACCGTCACTGGGGAAGACTTTGTGAACTCATTCATGAAGGTTAGTGGTGACCAGACTGGAGGGTCTAAAACGATATGCAACTCTGTGTTAGGACGCCGAGCGAGAAGCCGGAGCAAACAAAGGTTTGCTCTAGAAGATTGCATCTCGGGAGTTGCACTTCGCCCCATTAGGGGGATTCTCTCTGAGTTACGTCACGTGTGGAATTCTATATAGCAGGAAAGGTATTTAAGATAGAATAAGTAAACGCTGAAGAATAAATAACCTTTCTACTAAACCAAAATTAGAAAAGAGGAATTTACCCATCTGCACCTCCACTCGGGAGGGGCATGAATAAAAAAGTAGCGCCCCACCGTTGTTGTCCGCCCACGTAACCAAAGTCAAACCCAGACTAAATGCAAGAGAGAGAGGTGTTTAGACAAAGACTTAACTACAGTAAAATAGGACAAACAAAGCCAAAGTCTGATGATGTTATTGATGACTTCAGAGCAGGACTAGAACAGTGCCCTTTATGATGTTAATAATGAGGCTGGTCCGTACCGGCAACAATTAAAGAATGAGCTCCGTCTCAAAAACAAAGCCTTTAACCCAGAAATCAGCCACTGGCTGATGAAGCATTCTGTCACCTTGCTAAACTTAACTCTGTCTGAATTTATTACACGGGCAAAACATGAAGAGAGAGTAGCGTGAAACAAATAACGAGGAGTCTAATGATATGTTTTTGATGGTAAAGAGGAAGTGTTTTAGCGAGACAGAGAGGTCGGGGTGCCAGAGGAGGGGGTGGAAGGAAAGTGTGAGATAGGACACTGGGCGCATTACTGCAGGGCGCCAAGTAAAGGAAAACACACGATTCAGCATGTCTAGATAGGAAAAAACAAGTAGATAATCATGGAGGGAAGGACAGATAGGGAAAAATAAATCTAATTTTTTTTAAAAGGTACATACCCTACCAGGTCATTGATGGCGATGACATCACCTATGACATTCACGTCTGCCTAAATCTGTCTACATATGGGCAGCAATATTGAGCCGTGGGCGTTGCCACGCCTCAAGAGGGGGGATGGTGGCACAAATAGCTTTGTGCCATTACTCATCATTATAAAAAAATAAAAAAAAAATTAGGTATGTATTCTGTTGGAAGCCATTGCTCCTGTGAGTGTTATGATTGTTATTCTCCTACTGTTTGCTTCCTGCGCTTTAACGTGTCTCAGATGTTACAATAGATGATAGCATGCTAGGCTCAGAGGTTCAAGTCGGTTGATGTAATATGGTATAATATTATCTGATAAACGTGACAAATGTCTGAAAAGTGGGAGGCAGAAAGCCGATTCAGAAATGTTAAGTCAATATGCAGAAACTAATTGTTTTCCTTTGCTCCACAAACTGCTCCACTGTGCTGGAGTTTGGCCCCGCGGGTCACTCTGTTCCAGCCGCTGAGGGCTGGGTGCCTCCTCCCACCGTCCACGACCAGAAGACATCAATCACCATCACCATCAGACCAGAGGTCACCGTCCACCTCAGGGTCTACTCCACTGAGAGTCCAGTGCCCCCCACCAGCCCACACTGCTCACTCGAGCATGATAGGTGGGGCTAACGACAGACTGACCGATTGAATGCACCACGTCAAACATGCTAAGAAGAAGAAAGAAGAAGAAAGAAGAAGAAAGAAGAAGAAAAAGACTTTCCTCCAAAGAGCATGCAACGCTCGATGTCTCAAGGCAGCATGCCTCCCGTGAGAGGACGTCCAGTGGGAGACATCGTCACGAATGAGAAAGAGAACATGCTCTCATCCTGTGGAGGAACGATGACCAGACGGAGGCTTCAATTGTGAACAGAGGGGACGCTGGATGAGGGAGTGACCGGAACCACTGAGGGACAGAGGCCAGATAAGGGGTGATCAACAGCGGTGTCGTGGATGAGGGGGCGGGGGTCCCTCCTTCTCTGTGGCTGGCTCGGATTGACTGACTGACGGATCGCCCTCCGGTTCACGTGAGATGCAAACACAAACACACACACAGCTCAACTGATGTTTAAACTTAATGATGCAAAGAGATATGAGCTCAAACAGCAGCAATACACGTTAAAACACAAAGCTTATGAACAGCATCCTGTTGTTCTGTTATTGATGAATGGGATTCAGGTTTTATGTGTTCCGTATTTCCACGACCTTATGGCGCACCTGCTGATTCGCCGCAGTCTCATTAACAGCTGATTTTTCGGTATTTCAAACATACAAAGGGCGCGCGGCTCAAAAGGCGCCGGCATGATAGGTGCGCAAAATAAAGCAGGAGCAAAACTGAGCTTGGTACTCACATCTTTCAACGTCAGCAATCAAACAAGCATACTAGTGCGCGTTTTAAGAAATAGAGCCGGAGCAAAACAGAGTCATTAATCAAACCCATCAAAGTCCTCATCCTCTGTTTCTGTAGTGAACAGCAGCGCTAGATCTCCGTCAAACATGCCGGCCTCTTTCTTCATTGCCAGTCACTTTCCGTGCGGCGGCGCCTCGGAAATGTAGCGAACAACAATGCTAGCAGACAGTTAGCCGAAGTAGCTACAGTCCATTCAAACTGTGGCGCTGCGCTGCCTTCCACTCTGAGTGGAACTGTGTTCTCCGTCTGTCGTCCAGCGCTCCCACGCAGCCCGCAGTTTAACGTTGAACGGCTGGAGTTCTTTGGTTAATCCACCGGGGATGACGATGATAAGCTAGCTTGCTAGTTAGCCCGTTAGCGCGTTAGCTTGCTTCACTCCGGTCTAGACCGTATCGGTGAGATCGCCGCGCACGGAGTCGCAGATCTCAGGAGCTGAGTTGCTGAAAGTCGTCTTCTTGCTTCCTCCTCTTCCTCCATTGATTCATTAATGCTGGATTCTCTCTCCGCTGCTCTATTCCCGTGTTCTGCTGCGGGACCGGCAGCCACTTCCGTCAACACGCCATAATAGTTTACTGTGGTGGAGCGCGTCGCGTATCACTCCGCCAGGCGCCTGACTGAGTCCGCCTTACAACAACAAATAGGCCGCGCGGACCAATGGACGCGCTGCACATTTTGAAAAAAAATCTAAGACTTTTAGGTGCGTCCTATGGGTGTGAAAATACGGTAATTGATTCTGAGGCTGTGACACACAAGCCTCTATCTAGGCCTATTAAAGGGACACAGACTATTGAGGATACATGTTTTAGATTATCACAGAGTTTTTGATTTCTTCTTTATGTTCTGATCATTTTTGCTTGGTCAAGATTTCATGACGCCTTCTTTGAAATTACTCTTCTTTTGTGATTCCAATGGCATTGCCATTCCGCGCGTGCGCCATGATGTACGTGTATAACTGATCACTGCACAACAATGGGGATTTTTTAATGGACTCGATGTAACAGCAGGTTTCATCAACTCATGATGTAGTGACATCACATTTATTGCATTCTACAGCTTATGTTCCTGAGCAGAGATGAAGCCTTTGAAAATACATTCCTTAAAGAGACTCTATTATGACCATTGATTGTTTTTAATTGTGTATGCCTGACTCCTCAGCAACCTGTATTTGCAAGGAATCTGAATTTGGGGGCCCGCGCTGGGCGCCCTTGAGGACGATTGGTCCGCCCCTGACGAGAATGGTGTCTCCCATTCTGAAGGATCTCAAAGCACCGTCTTTGTTTGATGTTTATTATTTCCTGTTTGTTCATCCTTTCTCAATTTCACAAGTGCATTAATTGGTTACTTTTACTTTTGCACAGAGAAGAGATTCAGTTGACTCATGGGTTGGACCATGTGTCAAAGGGGAGGAGATGTTGCTATTCTCAGTCTCATTGGTTCCAAAAAACAAAAAGAATATATACACAAAAATATGATTTTGATGTGTGTTTAATTTTGATTGCATGACATAATGTTGGACGGACGCGTCCAATGACTTTTCCATTGACTTTTCAATTGACTTTTCCATTAACGTGCTCGTCTACCTCAGAGACGTTGTCAGCATCTGATGATGGACTTGGTGGAACGCTCACCTTGCTTTCGAATTTGGGTGAAGCACAAAGAAACAAAGTGCTTCAGCGATGGAGAAGATGATTTTCTCTGACAATGGTTCAATAATGATTCGTGTGTTGCTAACAAAATACTTTCAGAACTCAGTGACAGACTCAAGTTGGAAATGAAGACACACTGCAGTTACCAGACGCATTCTGGTGGCGCTGCAGAATGAAACAACCCCACACTCTGAAAGCCAGATGAACGAAATTATCCTGGATTAAATGTTTACCTTCTAACCCTAACCCACAGCATAATCTGTCGTCAACAAGTGAGGTGTTGGTTGGACGACCTCCAGACACTGGACTGGTTCCTATGGCCAAGCACACTGTGATGATGCACTGACCCAATACTGCATAAATCTGACACAGGTACTGAGGGACCAAAGAGAGAGGATGTGTCTCCTTTCCAGCACCAGCAGCAGCAGCAGCAGCAGCAGATGCACCTGCCCGAACATCGGACCCAGAGACTTTGTGCGGGTAAAGAACACCCAACGCGTCCTGGGAACACCAACGGTGGCAGGATTCCTTCCGAGTTCAGCTGATGACCCACACGGCTGAAAAGGTCGCCGAAGGAGCAACTGGGATGCACGCCACCCACTGCAGGTGCTACCACAACTAACAACGGTGTCCGGTGCAACGTGTGAGTAACCCTCGCACTCAAAAGATCACACCTCCGATCCCGAGTGACACTGCGCAGATGCAGAACCTCGCTGGCTGACAAGTAACATTGTTAGAAAACATTTTTAGCTGCTCCAGCAGTGCGTGCTAGTAACCACCTGCTGTAGGCCATAGATGAACGCCACCATAGTCTAATAGAAGAACCTGTCAGTCGACTCCTCAACACACACTCCTGACCGAAGAAGCTGTGCCAGAAGAAAAGGGTGATTGGTGAATAAAAACGCATCACTCCACCGACCCCTCAACACACACTCCTGATCAAAGAAAAGAGTGATTGGTGAATAAAAACGCATCACTCCACCGACCCCTCAACACACACTCCTGATCAAAGAAAAGAGTGATTGGTGAATGAAAACGCATCACTCCACCGTGCACCAACCTCAGACTGTCGCTACCCCTCGGGGTCCCTTTGATTTGAGTTCCCTTGTGAAGCTGGTGATCTCAGCTTTTGTAGTGTGGCGGAACAAGCTAAAGCAGTCTCACCTACCGTACGGGGCAACCAGCCCTATATGCCACACCCTTCGCCTACATGAATGCCTTGAATGCTGTAAATGAAACCTTTTCTCCAGCCAAAGTTCTGACTCACAAACGCCTATCTGTACTTACAAAAGCCACAATCACAGGTTTTGGAGTAACATTGGACAAAACACACTTAGCTCATTGTAATGACATTGGGGATGACACGTATTGTTTCAGATCATACTTACATTGTCACAGCCGTAGTACATCCCAACCTGCCTACACCTAGAAGGACCAAGCGCTTTGTTACCTTTGAAGAACATGATCCGATCTGGGGTAGCAATGTCCCCTACCAACACAGGTATTGGTCTCCAGGAGACCGAGTTACGCATGCTTTCTTCCCAAACATAGGGGTAGGAAAACTTGGCCTTCGACTTGGAACCATAGATTACAGATTCCAATGTTTTGTCAATGCTTCCATTATCATGAGTGAAGCTCAGAATAATGTTATTACCGCCCTACAAACAAGAATGGCTGTTGATTTGGCCTTAGCCCCACAAGAGGTGTTTATGCTATGATTGGTGAACACTGTTGCACATATATTCCCAACGAGAACCAAACTATTGTAGACGTAATGCACACCATGAAAAACGTAAGGGACACTATGTCACGGGAAGACAAAGTTGAAGGAGGCTGGTTAGACTGGTTGTTCTCAGGGTCATGGCATCAGGTTCTCCTTAAAATGTTAGGCCCTTTCATTGCCATAGTATTGATTTTTTTATTTCTCTGCGTTCTCTGTTCATGTTGTGTAATCCCCCTGTCTAAACGGTTAATCTCACGAATGTTTGTTGCCCAGATGTATCAGTATAACCTCATCCAAGTGGATGGCTATGATGCTGTTGCGCCTGACGTACACGCAGACACTGATGTTTAACTGTCTCTGTCTTTTCCTTAAAACTTCAGATTTGGTCCATTGTCAGACCATGAGGTTCTTGCTACCAAGCGGTAGGGGAGTTGTGGAATTTTTCCTTATTGGAAGGTTTTCGCCACATCCTGATGATGGACAAACTGTTGTTGATTTGTTAATGAAGTGTTTACGGAAAGCCATTTGGTTGTATTCACGGATGTCTTCCAAATCCACAACAGGGGGGAAATGTGAAGTTGCTTAAACAGATCGTTCCATATATTTGTGTATTTCTCAGAACATCTGTGTATAATCCTCTTTAATGCTCAAACCCCCCTTGTCGTTTGTCTTCTATCATGTGACTAACTGCTGAGTTAGTGACAATCGGAGATCTGTTATATGCTGACTAGACTGAAGAAGGGAACGCTTCGTATTGTTTCGAAGAGCTATCTGCCCAAGGTTGGAGTCTTCATGTCTGGGTGATTTGCGCACGTACACATCTTGTCTGCAGCCTGAGTGGAGACAAAGCACTCCATTGTGTATTCCTGATCTTCAGTAGCCTATGTTTGTCAAATCATTCTTCGCCTGGTGCTTATCAATAACACACCAATCAGTAGGAGTTAGGACAGAGCCACTCTGTTCTTCTTGACCTTACTCACGCTTATAAAAACTGTGAGTCGACCAAGAAAGGGCGGAGTGTGTTGGTGAAGCCGAACGAAGCTAACTACTTGCGTCTCTCCATCCCTCCCAGCTGACAGCTGTCCTTAATAAATCTAATAATCTACAGTTTTGCCTCGTTTCGTCTCTTCGGTGCAAGGCCTCTTTGGGTTTATTCATTTTAGACCCAACAAATATATGTCTCCGGACGATAAGGCAGGTGTCTGAAGAAGAGACAGCTGCAATGGTTGATACACAGAACTATATTACCTTAATCATTTTACAGTCTAAATTACTGTGGTTTTGGATTTCTGTCACAATTTGATAAGAAATATATTTATTGACGAAGGCAGACGTAAGAGTTTATTCTCAGCTCATTCTGTCCTTCGAGTATACATCATGAAGATATATATATTTTCTTATTTCCTCTGACTGATGTGTTTTCTTACAATAAAAATGGAAACATTAATTATAGGCTCAAATCTTAGACTGTGGACACACACACATCGAAGAATAAATATAGGGAACCAGCAGCGCATAATTGAAGACCTTAGATTTTTTTTTCTGACGTCCAAATCAGGCAAAAAGCCAGCTGCCGATAAAAGAAACCATCCGTATTATTCCATTAGACAACACATGTCACAAACCCACACAAATGCTGTTTGGTGAACTGTGTGAAATGAATGAATAAGCTAGCCTTCCTAATCAGTCAATATACATTTGGAATAAAATGAAATGCTTGTTAGGGTTTTGCTGCATCGACTCTTCATGGACAGTGAGGGCAACATCGGGCCTGGAGGAGAGGTGCATCTCTCTAAATGTCAGGGATGATTAATTACCTTAAGCTGCGTCTGTTCGCCCTGCTGCTCATCGTTACCTGAGCAGGCCTGCAGCACTAATCCCTGTTAACTGCACACACACACACAGCCAAAAGATTAAACATGACCAATTATGGATTAATACCACAGATTTTCACTTCAATAAAAGGAGCCAGACAAGAGATTATTATTCATAACCTGATAATTATGACCACTTTTATATGTCCAGGCCTCTACTCAAAACACACAGGAGTAAGACAGAGAGCGTAGAAGAGGGAGGTTGGACGGCTGATAGAAGTGCTGAAAAGCAGAGCTGCTGTTTCATTTGTTTGAAGGCCAATGAGCAAATCTGTTTGTACTCATGCCTGCTTAGTTGATTTCTCATTATCACAAGCAGCGCAGGCTCCGATTCTCAGGAAGCTGATTTCAAAGTGAGACTCGACACCGATAGCTCAACGGTGTGACTGAAGGTTGCCATGGAAACGCGCAGACCTGTTTGATCGAATCATTTGGACTTTAAGAGCACGCATTTTTTCACTCCAATATGCATTTGCACATACTCAGAACACAATGAGAATCCTCTACTCTGTTACAAACATGAGAACTGAAGTTGAGTGATGGCGGAGGAAAGCAACCGATGGTGACCTATTTGCAAAATCAGGACAAATTAATGCTTAATTAACTCTAGCGATTCAACACAATTTTCCCCCGGAGTCTCTCACGCTCATTCGTTTTAGTCACAGAATAACTCCTCAAAAGGCGGTGAGTTCATTTTGCAGGGATTTCCATTATCATCCTCCTTGAAAGGTTAAGATGCATCACAAGAGAGCATTTGTAATGATGAAGTAGGCCTTTCAAATTATCTGATCATTTATGGGCTTCATGAGGCAAGACTCCTTGAAATCCGGCATGAAAGCGAGGTACAAAAGCTTTTAAATCAGTTAGAGAGGGCTGCAGAAAGACAGAAAAACAAAAGAGACGGAGATCATAAAAGAGGAGCGAGAGAGTGCTGCATCGAAATTACAATTCTGAGATATCGGTTCGGCGATTATTCAAACATTTCTATCTCCGCGTGTCTCCAAGGCTCAGAAAGATGACCTAACAGAATTCCCATTAAATCAGATCAATACAGGATTGGGTGCTTGTCTCTTCATGAAGAACACAGCGAGGCTTGTCTGAGCATGTCTGTGCGCACAAAAGCAGAGTCCTTTAAAGAACAATTTGTTTTATACAAAAAATTATGAGCAGCGGCTTAAATGCCTTCTAATACAATCAAAAACATTTTTTAAGAGATGCACCTAATTCTAAACATCCGCAAGTTGGCAGATGTTGCTGAATTATTCAACGCATGCATTTCGCTTAAGCAAAGCTGACATTCCGGGCTTTTATCTAATTCCTTCAAAGGGAACGACGTGACATATTTAATGTACACAACTGCTTTGTTTCTGTGGTTTCTAAAAGCAAGGAAACCATTTAGTTGACGTTATTCCAATTCATGGCAGCACCATTAACTGTACAGAGCACATTCGACACGCCTCTTACACCTGCTGTGCCGCCAGCGGAACAAATACTGTGAAGTTTCGTCAATGCTATCAGAATGCATCGCCCGGACTCACGCCGGCTTCAGCTTCATTAAAACAAAGATTTCCTGAGGTGCCGTCACTGATTTTGTTGCCGACCTTGAGCTTGTTTGACGGAGACTGAAGAATGTTACTTCCTATCAGATGCAGCCTGCAATGTATTTCTCGACAAATGCCTGTGTTCCCAATGAAACCGGTTCCGTCCGGGAAAACCTCAAAACCTCCGTCACAATAAAGAGGCTTCTGAATTGGATTTGTGCGGTGCAAGTGCTGAGGTGCAGAGGACGGAGATTACACTGCAAGAAGTACTTAACATGTACAATTACTCTGAAACCTGAGCACTAATGTGGCGTTTTGTGTGTGGATTATGAAGCTTAATGCAGATTTTTTGGCAAACCAGGCAGGAAGCCATTGCATACGGACATAATGGTTTGTTCAGAAGAGATGATTCTGTAGCATTCCATGTCCATGCATGAGGAATGCACTAAGGGCAGATAGCAATAGGCCATTTTATTAAAGTACCACTTGAAACTGTAAACAATATCAAGCCTCGGATCCACTTTGAACCAATGATGCTGCCATGAAGTAAACATTTCTGAGTCGCAACGTTTTGCAACTGACCGCTCGAGGAAGATAAAAAAGAAAACAGATTTGCAAAAGTCGCTCTCGCATGAAATCTAATCACTAAATTCGATCAGCCACAGACTTTAATTATGTTAAGAAGATGAGGTTTATATGGCAAGCGAGCCTGATATTTGCTGTGGAAACACAATCAACACCATTGTCCGATGCAGAGTCTTATATCGTTTTATCGGATGGAGGGAAACAATGTCACAGTTGATTAGAATTATGGAGCTGATTCTCATTACCCTTTGGGAATGGGTTAATTAGTCTGGCCTTTAGTGTCAGATGTGCAAGTGGGGAGCTGCTTTCTGCAGCAGATACTATGCAACCTATGGACTATGCAATCAGAACTGGTCAGGAATAAAGGTTGGTCGTGCAAAAAAATATATATATATATATATGCGCATTGCCTTAAATAAATGTAGCTGAATACTAATCTTGTGTGAGAGCTAGATTTTTGGAGGCGGCATTCCTTACGCTGCAGGTTAAATGGCTTTTTGCTCTTCTGACTCTCTCAATGTCGCTTCTCTCCCCCGTTTCTTGTTTGCCTCTCCCCCCCTTCATGACACTGCAAATCTATGGCTACACTATCCTGTGCTACTTCATTGCAGCAGCTTTGATGTCACAGCATCTGACAACTGAAATGGCACATTCTTAGAAGAGACAACAATTCCGTGCAAGCATCATGGGCCTCCAGATCATAAACTAACTGAATATATTTTTAAAAGAAAGCACAGATCACAAAATCAGATTTTTAATTAGATCTTAAAGCTTTACAAAAATATTTTTCTCTTGTAAATTGTGAGGAAATCTGCTTATTGATCCAGAGAACAGAATTGTGTTTTTCATCCTTATTATTCTTTGGGCTCAGTTAATAGCTGCAGTTCCATTGTGGATGCATACAAATGGATGTTTTAGCCTAATATTAGACCAATCCTTGTAAAAACATTTATTTGTGAACCACTTAAACAATAAATGTCATCTTTACCAAAGCGAATAA
>NW_027180546.1:0-92613 GCF_040956055.1 Brachionichthys hirsutus | reverse complement strand
GTGATGATGACACTGAGGAGTGGATTTGAAATCCGAAGCGAGGACAGGAGAAGCATTCAGTGTTTTCACTAAACAGATGCTGCGTTTAAAAACACTTCGTTTTATATAGATTTAAAAATGAGATTGAAGACGCGGTGAATGGCCGATTTATGGCGTAACAAGGTTTTTTTGAAAAGGTGTGTGTGAAAAATGGTTTCTTCATTTTAACAGAACATCCAAGTTCATGTTTTGTGTTGAACCCGCGGTCAAAGTCAAATATACTCTGTAATCGATTGTTATTTTTTGCGTTTATCTAATATTTTATTAATTCCAGTGTACTCAGTGATGATGCATTTATTTAGATTGACGCCTATTGACATTCTGCTGTTCAAACAATTAACACTTTTTCCCCCGGCGTGGTATAATCACAGTTACAGTAACTCAAGTAAAAAATACTCACTCGTGTATTAGGGCAGTGTGGATGCTGCATGCTGAGATAAGGCTCACTTTAACTTATTTTTACGTGAACTTATTCCAACCAAATATAAGATCAAGGAAGGAATGTTGAGGCCATGGTCCACGGTTCTGTGGCTTGATGTGCAAAGTAGCAGAAAACGAGAATGTTCCCGTAGAAATGTAGAGCTTGAGTAAATGTGTCCTTATATTTCAACACTCAAAGTGCATGAAAGAGGTATTATGTTCACTGACGATCTTTGTGACCATTAAAACAAGAATAAATAAGCCTTTGCAATCGAATTGGAATTCGATCTGTTTTCGATGAGAAGCTTCAAATTAGTCGGTCGCCATGCACTTTATTTCACAAATTAAAGCAGGATGATAAAGAAGCAGATTAATTCTGACAAATTGTTGCAGTCTGACGTCATCCTCAAGGCTTTCTGCAGCATCTCTTATGATCTCTGTTTCAGGTGACCCAAATAAGCATATTTATTTAGTTTGCATGTTAATGTGTAGTTTCATTATATAACGAGGCAACTCAAATTCTGCGAAATGAAATGTTGTAATGAGTATATATTATTATACGACTATTAATTAGTTTCACATGATGACAATAATGGTGTACACAGTGCAGACATTCTAACGCTTCAGCCTCAGCTCGCTGGAAACAGTTTAAGCAAGAAGGGGAGAGATGCAGCCAAAATTCCAGCCCTTCAGCACATCACAACCAAAACCACACTTTTCTTACAGCCATGACCTCATCGAGAAAGACGCTGAAAAACAAATCACGGGCAGCAGTCAACTTTGAGAGAGAGAGAGAGAGAGAGAGAGAGAGAGGTTGTGATCTCCGCGCTCCAGACCCTCACCGGGGTCTTTTCTTTGGACAGGGGCCCGCGGACAAAACAGCAGCGGGGCTCCCTTTGTCCGAGCAGGGACCCCAGACCCATCATTAGCAGTGATTACCGCGGACCAGTTTGACAGCCTTTTGACTGCGAGAAATACTTTTTCCGCCTCCCCCCCCCCCACCGGTCGTTCTTATATCTTCAATAGAAACCAACAATATTCAGCCATTTTCTCTGCGTTGTTTGAAAGAGGAGCAGCAAAAAGAGAGAAACCCCACAACCCTGTTTTCACTTGTTTCCGCTCCTTCTGTCTCCACACAGATTTAGCTTCTGTTCAGGCTGAAAGGCTTGAATGTGTGTCAGAAGTTACTCTCGACTCATTCATTGCCAATTGGACAAAACCAGGTGTCTGTCCGATCGGTTGGAAAAGCTCAACTGGGACTGATTCATTGCGCTTTGCTCATTTTGGGCTGATCTATTTTCTCACCACATTAACTCTTCGCTGTATAGAGAATTTGTTTGTTTTCACATGACGATAAAATAACGTTTGACATTACTATAGGCCGTTTAAATATTTGTTTTACTGAAATTGTTTTCAAAAAGTTCCAGTTGCAGACATAATACAAAAAAAAATGTTTCCCACCGAAAAAAGATTTACAAAACTAACGGGAAAATATTTTATATACTCGAATATATTTAAGAGTTAATTGTGATCACACAAAAAGTTAGTAAATTTAAACTTAGAATCAGCCAGTTTTCTGAAACATTAAGCATTTGTTAATTTAGGATGATTAATGTCCAATAAATTATATAATACATGTCCGAAATGCAGGTTACAGTTTTTTGTCAGCTTCATAAAAATAGTAAAATCCTCAGAATATTTACGAGAAAATTAACACTTTCCAGATTTAAGAAGCCTTGCCTCTATCCTCCTCCACAGGCAGAAAAAAAAGCCTATTTCCGCAATCTGTTGCGTTTTCATCCCGATGATCTCCCTCGCAGATCATCCGGGTTAGTGCGTCGGCCCTTCTATGACCTCTCGCTGTCAACCCGCATTACAGAACGAAAAGCGCGTTGGCCAATTAGGCCTCTCTGTACAGCAGCGAGGCGTGAACGTCACCCAAACTTTGGTTTTCTTGCAAAGAATAATAATAAAGGATTTATATAAAACAAAAATATTAAAAAAAAAACAATATTCTACAAATCAGTCATCATAAAAATAAACTAAAACTACAGATTCTCTGTTGAAGAATTGTTTTATTAAGTTATCTTTCCTTTTTTTTTGTCTTTACTGAAACACATTTTCACTAAAGCACATGCTCAACAGGTTCACCTGTGTACAAGGTAAGTATTAAAAACACCAAGCAAATGAACATGAAATCCAAAGAGACAGAGCAGATCTTTTTTAAATAGGCAAATAAACATTATTTATAAAACTTCCAAAGGAAAATATCACAGTTTTTTTCCCCCCGACTTGAAATACCCACAGAGAACAGCAGGTTCGCGCCTCCATTCCATTTTAATGGTTCTTCTTCTTTTTCTTTTTTTTTTTAGCTTTTCATCTCGTTGGTTTATTAGTCCATCAGATATCTTTCGTCCGTATTAAGTTCTGTTATCCACGTGGGTACAACGCAAAAACAAACAAAGCAAAACGTAGACCTAAAAAGAAAAAGACGCGCCGTCCGCCGCAGATCTCTGATCCTCATCATGTTTTGGCACCCGTCAAATATCAGTCTGTGTTTTTATGACTCAACGCAGGCACTATGACTTGTTTTATTCGATTGTCTTTCAGCCCCCCCCCCCCCCCCCCCCTCTGAATTCATCACCGTCGATCTGCCCGTCAGATGTCACATTCACTATCGCTGGAGGTGATGGAGATGGCCGAGGCGGCTGCTTTACTGGACAGACTGGCTTCCGGACTGGACGAGTTCCCCAGGCGGTTCACGGTTCCGTCCTCGTCCGCGAGGGAACGAACCGAGCCGCCGGACAGAACCTGCTGCTGGAGCCTGGGAAGAGTTGGGGGGGCAGAATTACGCGTGTGTCTGGATGGGGAGTTTCTTTACAGTAAAATCAAAAATAATACATTTTCTGAAAGCACGTCGAAAAGAAAGAATGCATTCTAATTTCTCAAAGGTAGCTTTAAAATCAGGATATGAAATTAATTTAGGCTAAAATTATTATTTTTTTTGCGGCGTATACATTGTTCTAAATATTCTTTCTAAAAACAAAGAGTATGTTAAGATAAATACTGATGCATACATATATAGGAAATGGATACCAGAGGAACATGCGCTATCTATTATAAACAGAATCATTTCAGAAGGAGCTCTCTAATTAGTTTAGACACTAAAAAAAATCACTGCAGATAAATGTCTGTTTTTATTTGCTCTAATCTAATCTGTAAGACGCTTCCTGGGAGACGGTGTTTGTGAATTTAAAATGACACCACAGAATTTATTATTCTGTGCTCATATTTCCTGATTTATTTTAGCCGCTTTGACCCATGAGCATTAAAATATTTTCACTATTGTTAATACTCACGTCGTACTGTTTTTCAGCTTCGTCGCTAAAATTAAATCATGAACAAATATATATAGCTTTGTTTTCACCACGACCCCCCCCCCCCCCCCCAAATAAAATCAAAATGAACAAAGGAAATTATAGAAAATGCTTTTCATAGCAATTTCTGCATTTCCGACATAAATGTAGAATATTTAGTAAACACAATTTGCACATTTAATTGGTCCAACATGAAAAATTCCCCTGATTAGAGAATAATGAGCAGTTTTATTTCCAGATAAATGATGACAGTTTACGGCCTGGTGTTTTTTATTTATTTATAATAAACAAAGGGTAATTAATAGCATAACCTATAGTTTCTTCTTTTCTACCATGTCAGCATTATTTCCATTCGAGCTGTCATAATTCGAGCTGTCATAATTCGAGCCGTCACGCTCACCTGTTCTTCGCCGCCGCTGCTCTGTCTCTTTGTCTCCGGTTCTTGAACCAGTTTCCTACTTGTGTGGGTGTGAGTCCTGTCGCCTGCGCAAGTTCCCTCTTTTTACTGGGATTCGGATAAGGATCTTGCAAGTACCATTCTCTGAGCAAGTGTCGGGTTCTCTCCTTGAAGCAGTGGGTTTTCTGCTCTCCATCCCAAATGGTCCTGGGGAGGGGGAACTTCTTGCGCACCCTGTATTTGTCCACCGGCCCCAGCGGGCGTCCCCGCAGCTTCTCGGCCTCCTGGTAGTGCGCTTCGAGCCACAGCGCCTGCAGCTTCGTGTGCGACTCTTTGGTGAACTTGTGGTTCTCCAAGATGTGGTAAAGTTCTCGGAAATTGCCCGTGTGGAAGGCGACCACGGCGCGGGCCCGCAGCACCGACTCGTTCTTATTGAGCACCTCGCAGGCCGCTGGCGCGACGGGCAGCGACCAGAGGAAGCGGCCGAGGCGCTCCACGTCCCCGCTCTCCTCCAGAGTCTCGCAGACCCCGGCGACCTGCTGGGGGCTGAAATTCAAGATGGGCAGCTGAAACATGGAGGCTTCTCCTGCGTTTCCTCTCTCCCCCTCCTTTCTCCTCGCTCCCTCTCTCTCTCTCTCCTCCGCGCCGAGTCCTCAGTTGCTTCTTTCCGTGCGCAAGGAAAGTCCAAGACACCCCAACAAAAAAAAAAAAAAAACACACACACAAAAAAAACCAAGGCAATCCCAGAGCTGCCGAACCAATCCGTCTGTCTAGCCGTAAAAAAATAAATAAAAAAACGCAAACGCCAAATGCCGCCGCGGTGGAACGATGCTGACGGAGCCGCCTAACGCATCCTCCAGCTCGGCGTCCGTGCGGGGAGGCAAAGGGCTGAAGGTGCGCGGGAATTAAAGCCGCGGCCACGATATCCTTTTCAAGGTAGGCGAGGATTGAAAGTCGAAAGAATTAAAGCCGGAGCAGAGATCTATTTTTTAAGGGGGGGGGGGGGGGGAGAAAAAGACAGTCAAGCCCCCCTCCGATGATTTCCTATTGGACTTGGCAGATTGGCTGCCCGGTTGCCATGGATGCACGTCAATCAATGTCAAGTTCGACCAATCAGGCGGAAAGAAGAGCTCAGCGCCTCCCTTTAAAAAAAAAAAACAACATAAACATTTTAGACCTTTTTTGCTTCGTATCCTCAAATATTTGTGCTGCCCCAGCGTGCTTCCCGAACACCCGCTGCCTTTGTGCGACGAGCGGCGTAAAGAAAAACGCTCTTCAGTGCCAAAGTAGGCCAAAACGCGCTCGCTCGGCTCAGTGTCCCCTCAGAGCTCCGGGAACTGGGCATGACAGAGCAAAGACCACGTCCGACCTGCTTACGCATCGATGTGAAATCAATAAAAGAATATTTTCGACAACATCTGATTTAAAATAGAGAAACAGATTGCGTCATTTAGTCTGTGCCGAACTAAATTTCGGTTTTAATGTCCTCACTTTTTTTTTTTTTTTTTACTCACCAGGCCTGCATTTCGGAGCCGGGGGGTAAAATACAAAGTGAACGCTCATTTTAAAATAATATTATTATACTTCGTTACGTGCAATACTCGTATATCACAGCCCTGGAGTCGTATAAACGTATATTCAAACGCTGAATAGACCAAAATCGGTCAATGTGGTTTCAACAGGACCGTGAATGTTTCAGTCTCGCAACCTTGAACAGAGTTAGTCGAGGCTTCCTGCATCTTTCAGCCGCGCAAAAGTAATAATTCATGACAAATTAAGTTATGATCATGCCTGCTCTTTTTTATGTATAGAGCATGAATAAAGGCTTTTTTTGGAAAACAAAGCCTATAATTGATTGCTGTTATCCTGCATGGCGGTGGATTCTTTGCCTGCGCACACAGACTTTGATGATGGCTGCAAAACAAGAGAGAAACGTTATATTTACGCACAAAGAATTATTGTCAAGGCCCTGCCGGGCAACGTGTCTTTAGGATCAGACACACTCCGTTTTGTGCTCAGGCTGATTTAGTAAATAAGAGGGCGGATAGATGGCGCAGATGGTTTGAAGTGTCGGGTCAGATTATTTCATGGCTGGATACAGTAGTAAAGTTCATTCTGACGGAAAAGCCTGATATTATTTTCACAGACACCCACTCCCCCCCCCCCCCGTCACCCCAACCTCTCTCTCTCTCTCTCTCTCTCTCTCTCTCTCTCTTTCTGTGTGTGTGTGTGTGTCGCAGACGCGCACGCACGCACGCACGCACTCGAGCCGAATGCCCCTTCGGGCTCTTCCTGCATGCATTATGTTATGAAATGCCTTCTGCGCAGGAAGCTGTTCTTTCTCTTGCTGTGCTTTGCTGGACGCAGCTCACACTTTACAGACACAATAAGTTCAATCAAGAAATACGCGCGCCGTCATAACGAGGGCAGCTCTTTTGTTTGGTCCTTTCAACAAACAAAACGGTCGCATCAACTTAATAAAATCGCCATTTACGCACGCACATATTATTGTATTGTATTGGCGAATAAAAGAATTTCATCTGCATCACACGCGGCAGCGGAAGTAAATTGCGGGGGGCGACCGACAAGGTGCAAGTCTGAAATATTTATCTTCCTGTAAATATTTAATCATTGCGGGATGCCTGCTAAATCTAAATTTACAAGGGCTGCAAAAAAAAATTATATATAGGAAACACGCATCAATAAAATATAGTCGTGATTCTGATGCCTTTAAACGGAGGGCTAGAGATCAGAATTGTAGACTGTTATTTGTAAGTAACATGTATGGGTTATTGGCACTGTGAAAAGATTTATAGTGTGTGTGTATGGGGGGGGGGAGAGAGACTGTACGATACATTTTATTCTCATTGGGAATTAGAGCTTTAGCTGCGCTTATAAACAGTTTGCAATGTTCTGCATTATCCAACGGCCCACTTTTCTGAATTATTATTCAAATGATTGCATGCCAGCTGTTCACCTTCTCCATTATATATTTAATGTCCATATCGTTGGACTTCCCACATGACATTCTATTTCTAATATGTCAGGGCCTATAACAGCGCATCTCGATGACTTCAGGCCTGCTGCTCTGTCAGGAGAGCGGAGGCCTCCTGACACCAACATCTCTGCAGCAACACAGAGAGTCTCATTCAAACCCGTCTTCTTTTTTTCTTTTTCTCTTTGTTACATTATATCCCTGCAGGCAGTCCTCTCTCAGACAAAACCGTTTTGATGACTCTGTATATTATAGGTCTCAATATTAAACCTGAGCTAAAGCTTTTTTTTTATATGATCGATGTCTCAGGTTTTTTTTTTATTATTCTAATAAGGAGTCACTTGGTCATTTTGGTGCAAAAGTAGTGAGCAAATCTTCCCCATGCTCACTCTCAAGGTGAGGTGAAGAAGCAGAGTATCAGTTGCAGATTATAAAACAACAGGAAAAACTGGGAGTGTGATCAAGCTAGTCAAACTCCAAACATGAACAAGGACAGGAAATCGAATTGAACACATCTCTGATAAAGCGTTTTAAACAAAAGCAGTCTGTAACATTGTTGTTGGTTTTGGGTCCACAATGTCAGGTTTTCTTATTTCTAAATTAATTATGAAAACAAGTCTATAAATGTTTATAAAAATATGAATAAGTGGTGGAAAAACTTCAGTTTGAAGATGATGTGATAAACCTGAACACAATTACATGTTTATGTAGCTAGCAGGTCTAACAGTTTGAGATTATACCGCCAAAGAAAAGTGATAACAGCGACCACAAGTTGAAGCTGGGACCGTTGGAACACATGAGGCGGTGTGCCACGCCTGCAGACCACCTCTCAGCTTCACATCAATTTACAATAAAGAGACGAGTACATTTATTTTGCATCTTCATTATGCAGCTGGGTTGTCGCTCGCCCTGGGCAGAGGGAGGGAAGGAGTTATGAACGGGCTGGAAATGACCCAGATTCCCCAGGATCACTGGAGCAGACGAGACGCTACGGGAGCCTGCCTGTCACCAACAGCCACACAGCAACATCCCATACCTTTCTGCTCCCGCTACCCTTCCTCATACTCATATACGACCTCAGAGATTTATGTAAACAGGCACACTAAAAAGAGTACACAGCAACAAAACAAAAAAAACCTGCTGGTAAATGCATCTGGAACCCAAATAATATCACTATATTTAACATGCTGTAAACGTATACTGTACTCTGATCTGTGTGAGTAGACACCCAGCCGTACTTAAAGTCAGCTGTGTAGCAGCAGGATTAACTTTCCAATTAAGATACCATGTCAGCAACACTCCTCGTGACCCCTGGATTACCCGGATGTATTTAAAGTCCCGAGTCGCCCTGCTCATACATTGCCTTGTCGCTCTACAGTGACAGGAGGGCTGTGTTTTCAGACCCACTTGCCCTCCGGGGCAGCACTAGCTCGCCACGTTGTGTTTAATCTGCGGATTTGTGGTAACAGAGAAGACTTCTTATCCACTGACCCATTGCCCCCCCCCCCCCAGTGTACGTAATCCACTGCCATTCAGTCACACAGCCCTGCTGACATGGATAGAGGCGGGCTAATACACTGCAAACACGCGGTGTCGTAACACACACACACACACGCTCCTTCCCCCCAGCTTTTGCTTCACAGTGCATATGCATACTCCACCACTACATCAGCGCTATTAACCGTGCACGTGATATTTGACCTTACACCCAGTAAGCCCATTCACACTAGAATGGTGAACAGAATATTAAATTCCATAATGCCCATTCAAACTGAGAATGACAGCAGCAATGAATATTTTTTTCCTGAAGTGTGCTTTGAGACTGCCGTCATGAAAGGAGTTTTTTCACCGATCGAGCCGTCGTGCTATTACACCCTGCAGCCAAAGAGATTTTCCGTTGTGTAAATCCCTGCACTGCTCATACATATCACAGCAAGCTTTATCAACCATCTGCTGCCTTTAAAGTCGACTTCACTGAATGTTGCTAATGTCAGGCAGCATAAAAGTTGAGATTTTGTATTGAAGGTTTTGTGCGATCGCCATCTTTTATCTTCAGCGCAGGCAGGCTTGTACAAAGCAGTGTGCAATGAGCCTCAAATCTTTGGCAAAAAGCCATTAGGAATACCTTGAATCCTTAACCCTTTTTCTTCCGTCTGTTTCAAAATACATTTACAGAGCATGTTATAGAGTGCATGCAATTATTACATCCATTCCACTCTTGAATGCAGTCAATTTCTAGACAGATAAAGGGCTAAATGAAGCTAGGTAGAGTGCATGTTGCACACCGCTCCGGCTATATATTATCCGTGCTTTGTGAGTGTTTGTGTAAGAGGCAGAGCAACAGCGGCAAGAAATAGGAAATGAACAAAATTTATACATCGCCGTTGTCACTTGCACAGCAAAAATGATTGCGTGCGCCAGGCAGCAGTTCACTGTTAGAGCTAAAAGGCAAACCTGATTATCATGTCCGGCAAGTCCTCTATTCACACACGGTCACATACAACATGCTTGGAATTGAAATTGAATAGCAGTGAGTAATTTTCCACGTACAAAACATACATGAAATTGGCATCCGGCAGAGTGATTTTCTTTAGAGGCACTCCATTGTGTTTGGTGACACGAAATTTCAACCAGCCAGTGTGAAAGCAAATTGATATATAAACTGTCCAAACCCTGTTATTTGAAGTCCAAAAGCAATCTGGATGTCAAACACGAGGACATTATGTGAAAGATATTAAACAAATATGTTTAGAAAGTCTGTATTGCATTAATGTAGCCACAAATAAACTATCACTACAGGTAGGATTATGATAGACCTTCCTCTGCAGCTACCAGCATATCTGTGTCATTCTTTTTACATTTCAGTCCCTATAAAACAAATTAGGGTGCCCAAAAAAGAAAATCAGAGGCTCTAAGGGTGCTCACAGTCACCCGTAGAGCATTTTGGGCTGCCAATAAAAAGAAGAAGCATTCTCTCTAAAATAAATACATAGAAAAAGCTCATGTCCGTGTCAGAGGATCTTCACGACACCCAGAGGTGACAGAAGTCAAAACTCATCAGAGTCAGAAGGTCCTCTGGGGCCGGGGAAGCTACGTGATGCGTGAGTCGGGGCACAGGTCACAACGCCACAGCTATGTTGCCTGGGCCTCACCTCCACTTCACATTGTTTGAGCCTCCTAGTCTCTCTCTCCCTCTCACACACGATTGTCAATAAATGTCTCTCCTAGCTACAGACTTTGCTCTTTTGTCTGCACCATCACAGTTTTCTTCTACGTGACCTTTACATAGTCCTTTTCAGATGTGGAATTTAATGTGTTTGTATACGAGCAGAAAAGAAGCTTACACGGAAAAACGTTTTTCCTTTGCATAAATGGCATGCTGGATTAAATTCATGTATTTATGTTTCCCTGTGTATGTTCAGTCAATTTGACAGAGAGGAAAAAATAAAAGAGAAGGCTGAACTGTATATTAGCTGAGCGGGAGGATTCATACTGGGCTCTAAAATGCAGTGACTATAAGATCAGAATTACTTTATAATAATCATCACTACCATAAATTCTACTACAGTATACTGAAGGGATCAAAAAGGCTCCTTTGAATTAATTAGCTTCTATAAAACAGGATTGCTTCCTAATTCTAATGATTTATTAGTGCCAAACAGGGATGAGCAGCAACCTGTGATCTACTGTAAGATGAGGCTCATGCTCAGAAGAGCCTCTTCTAACAATGCCATCAAATTACATTCAGAAAACAGAGATGTGTCCATTGGTTGAAGTTGCTGTTTTCTAATCAGGGATTTTGCACATTTTCACACATGAGATTAAAATTTTAAAAAAGTGTCATTACGAAGATGAGTATTTATAATACTTTGTGGTGTCTAAGGCAAGTGCATCGAGAGGAAGACTGTTAGATGATTTGAGGCAGATTCTGTATTAACGATATCCATCATCAGCTCCAAATTTAGGTTATAATCAATGTTCCATCTAAGATGCGCGCGTGCGTAATTGCGCACAGCTGATACGGTATTTGAAAATCTACGTTGCGCACAACCCCCCCCCCCCCCCCAACCTAAATTGAAAATAAGATAAACACGTCAAAATTCATTCTGTGCTATTCTCCACTGCGAGTCAGTGACTGGCTGCTCCAACTAAAGATGAGATTCACATGCGTTTTTACACAGCTAATCGACGTCATTGACCGGCGTTTCAGCTACCAAAGCGGTGTGGCCGATGTGGAGGGAAGACACGCTTATGATACGAAGTGCTGCTCGTGTCGACCCTTTATAATAACGACAAAACGAACGGGCGCGGTGGCAAATCATCTCACCAAGCCAGAGTACAAAGGGAACGCGCTTCTTTTAAGATGGAACGGATGTCGGGAAAACGGTGGAACTGGGTGGAATTGCTTGTTAATTTTATTTGTTAGGGTTTTATCTCTTGTTTTTATCTTATTTATTTTTATACTATTGTGCACTTTGAGATTTGCTTTCAAATGTAAAGTGCGTTTAAAATAAAATGTATTATTATGATGTTGCTCAAAGTTGTCCAATGGACTGCTCAGGGAGTTTGTGTGTTTGCAGGAGACACATGAGAAATTAGAGGGAACATTGATTATAATCTGCCTCCTCACTGCAGGAAGAGAACAAACTCAGAATGAAGGAGTTGTCTCCTGATGGGCTGAAGCCCGGGATATCCTGAATGTCTGCTCTCTTAAAGTCTGTCAGCTGTGCTTTACTGATGGCTTATGTCAAATGCCATTCTGACAGAGCTCATTAGGATGAAGTGACTCGTGGAGGTAGAGGCAGGAGAAGGCAGAGCTGGCAAGCTGCCTGCTAACTGTGCACAAGGCTCCACCAATGTAGCCAGAGGGTGATGCCTCTGACAGGAGTTAGCTTAGAGGGCTATCCATGTGTGTGTGTGTGTGGGGGGGGGCACAGAACACTGTAACGTGTATGTGCTCATGTCATCTCTTGAGTTACCTGGTGTCACTGAGCAGGTCCCTGCTTGATGTCAGGACTCCAAACACAATTGACAGGCTGAGAGTCATCTCGCTTTCAGCACTCACACACACACACACACACACACACACACACACACACACACTCAAATATGTATCCGTGTGCAGCCCTCTCAGTGCACCGTGCGGCATCAGCAGTCTTGTGCTACAAGAACGAGGCCCTGAGAGACCTTGAGAAGATGAGTCAGATTTTTCCTTCACTGGTTGATGCTCTCATCTGTCAACCTGTGAATGCATCATCCTTCAACATCACAAAAAAGCACACGAAAAAACCCATAATTTGTAGCAGGATTGTCTCTATAGTTTGGATCCATTTTCTGATTAGTAAAAATGCATCTTTCAAATATTCATCAGTATAGTCTAGTAGCCTACAGCCAGGTTCTAATAAACAGCTGAATCGATATCTGCTATGGCTACAGTGGCACTGCCGATGAGCTCAGGCTGCTAAGTGACATCTTAATATACTGATTAAAAATGCATGCATTGAGGGTAATCAGAAGGGTGCTCTGGGTGCTCCTGCCAGGGATGATTAAATCATATCCTAAACAGAGATCCTGGGGATTTGGGTCAGTGTAAATGAGAAAAATCCAAAATCAGCAGACGAGGTAAAAATAACAAGGTAAGACGAAGACTCCTGGTTGTGAGCAAAATAAGCTCTTTGCGCGACTGCCCACAGTGGGCTTTGAGCCCGGTACCTTCTGGCTGCACCATCCAATGCACCATCCAAAGAAAAAGATGCAATACTGACAACGCCACTTTAGGACTTTCACCTAAAGACATATTTATTTATTTCCAAATTGGTTTCTCAAGAGGATTTCCAAGACACAACCCACAGTGCATACAAGCACGGTGTGATATCAATGTAACAAACTTTATTTAATAATCATAACATATTTGTCCAATAAAAACGCATTTCATTTAAAAACATTGCTCAATTTGTATTGTCCAAGTTAAACAAAGAAACCCAAAAAGACAATTGAAGCAGAGCCCCCCCCCCCCCCAGAACCGCAGTCCATATATAAAACACACACCATTCGAAGAGCTAAGAAATTACACAAACTTTAAAGGCAAGCTATAGGTTCAAAACCGAGACCCGGCAGGGGGTCACACAGACATCATCCCAGGCCCAACACACCAGCCTGAAAACCAGGACACAACACAAGGACACCAACCCAGCCGATGCTCGCTCCAGCTGGAAATAGAACAAAAGAAAGAAAGAGAGAGAAAGAGAGAGAGAGAGAAAAAGAGAGAAAGAGAGAGAGAGAGAGAGAGAACCCGCCCCATCAGCGGCCAATGCCCCACAGGTGCGCGCTACCACACCTGCTCCAATCACTGCACAATAAAACAAACAAAAACATAGAAAGCTCGTGTAACATGAATAACCATCCGGTTACACCAGTATGGAGTTTGCAGACACAAAAAGTCACATTTGCGTGCGGCGCACGCGCAAATAGCGGTTGCATTGGATGGCAGTGAACTGCACAACCAAGTCAGTTGATGCAGCTCTCATATACTTTACGATACGCTTTTCTTCAATAAGGATTCGCACTAGTCCGGTTAACAGAAAAACAAACTCGGTCTAGGTTGCAGAAGTCACAATCGAGCAAGCGCACAAATAACCATCTGTCAATCTCGTCACAGCATGAAACAACACTAAACATTTACCTTGCGACTGTTCTTTCTTTTCTTCTTCTGTTTTTCGGCAGCTGACGGATACGTTCTCTTAGACATGATGACGACGACCGCAGACAGATGTTTGTATCACGCATTGCTCGCAAGGTCAGGTCCAACGTCACTCTGCAGGTTGCCAGGTTGTAATCACCGAAAAGACGGTGCCAAGATCACCGGCAGTTTTCACACGCGTTGCGCATATCACTCCCTGCGTAATACAAAATAGGGTTGCCAGGTCGGGGGCCCCCTAGTGACCAGGGGGCCCTAAGCAGCTACTTAGGTTGCTTATAGGCTGGGCCGGTCCTGGTTGTGACTGTGAGTCTGTGTTTAGGCTAGAATTAACACGGCAGCATTCATTTAGAGTATAGTGCAAGTATTAAACCGCTCTGAGAATGAAACATCCCTTCTAAAATCAGGTTTACAGTTTATAATTTAAGAACGATAAATGCTACAAATAACGGCACAAACGTGGCACGCAACAGTCATGAGTATAAAGCTTCATTCAAGTCTTGCCAAACAGTTTGGCACAGGAAAGCACACGAGCACTGACAGCGGCAGAAAGGTTGCACGATTTAAACTATAGAAAAAGCGCCATAAGTGACATGTGGAGCCGGGACAAAGAGATGCACCCGATAATCAACTCAGCAGAAACACAGGAGTCTATATCGGCTCAGAGCCGAGCTGATCAATTACTGCTGCTCTTTCTTTGCCCTCATGCAAACAGACAAATACAAAATGCAACTCAATTAAACACACACACAAAAAAGGTGTAATATTTTTGCATCATTTTCTTTCTTGTGAAATTTCTGAAATCAAGCTTAAGAGTATAGACTGTATTGAGAGCAACAAAAATGTTTGAGCTCCAAAGTGAATAAAAATAAGATGGAAAAAGGCATTCAAATCATATTATGAAATTACAGGGTGGTTTTTTTTTACAATCATTTACATATGAGAACTAAGTATTTAATTTATTAATTATTTTACACATTGACAATAACTTATTTTAGAGTCTGTCCACACATACATTTTTAAGAAAGAAATCACGGTTTTCTTTTGTTTTAAATTCCATACCTTGAAATAACAGAATTTAACATATTGTGGTGGCTTTAATAAATGTTAAATTTTACGCTGTTTAATGAAACTTATGCTGTCATATTAAACTGATAGCAAAAAATCACAATTATCTTTCAAATCTATTATTTACTGTAAATCCATGAGTTTATTCTGCAGTCATTGAAAAATAAGGTTTTTCATTGTGGGGAAAAAAACATTTTGAATGCTGCCCTCTTTCTTTACTTTATAGATCCTTTTTAATATCAAATGTGAAGTCTGACAATTTGACAGTCTAACATATCAAAGGATGCTATTGTACACACTATATATATATATTTTCTTTTTTTATTCTCAATGAATTCCTGACAGTTCTTAGCATCACCATTTACAATCTTCCAAAATGCTTTCAGAAACACTGGCTGTCATGGCCTTGCGCTGAATAATACAGCTTTAGAGACAGCAGGGGAATTTTCCTCGGGGCACACCTGTGCCCTGATAGTCTCATATGCCTCTGGCAGCACAAAAAAGAAAGATGCTTTCTTGGTGAAAAGGAATAGGGAGGCGCAAGGTGGAGAGACACACCAACAATGGCTTTTTCATTTGGGTGTGTTTGATTTTGACCTTCAGAAGGAGCTTCAAATAAATGCGACACCGAGGGGGAAATCAAAAATCCCAATGACCCTGAAGCTCCACACCACCTTGCTGGCGTATAAGAAATACATGATTTCTTAAAATGAATGGGGGGGGGGGGGGGGGGGTTGAAAGTGTAACATATTTTTGTATAAATGGGCAGACGACATATGCAGGTAATACCTCTCCGCAATCGGCAACACCAGCAGCAGCAGTCGTTCCTTTTATTTTGAATACTATCCTCATGCATTTTAAATACATAATGCTTGCTACTGCAGCTAAATATTGTAACTCTTGATGTAGAAGCTGTAGTTTGCTCTTTTGGATTATGCGGCGGCTGGGCTTCTGCAGAGAAGAACAATTATACTCTGTTTTTTCCACCTTAATATTAACCCTTGTCTCCTCTGAAATGCTTTAGAGTCCGAGCTGGTTGACTTGCAGACACGGGATTGATATAAGGTAAAGCGTTGGGATGGTTAAATGAGGCAGGGAGTCAGGACATGAAAGAGAGAGCTGAAGGGAAGTGTTTGTTCATGGAAATTCAACAAGATTGAAAATACAAAATAACCCTAAAGTAGGATTTGAGAGGAATGAAGAGGTGAAAATGTGTATAGTTGGATAATATTTGGAAAATATCAGGAAATCAAATGGCAAATCTCTGACACAGCAGCGCCTGCAGGGAGGCGGGTGCTCAGTCTGTCCTTGTGTGTCACTTACCAGCCCCAGGAAAAGGCTTCTCCTTTTTTTTGTATATATATATTTTTTGCTGATAGCAAAAAGTGTCTCCATGAGGCTGATGCTTTATGTCAGGTTGTGCACTAACTAGCACTTTAAAAAAAGAATCCACCTTTCTCTTCCGTGCATTTTTCTTTTCCCACAACACTTAGCGGCAGCGGCAGGATTTTAAGTGTTTACACAGTTGAAGAACTGGTTTTATTTAGAAAGCAAGGTGTTCTGTAAAATCCTCCATCATTCACACTGCTTATGTTGTCTTCATTTTCTTTTATCCCGACATTAGAAACCAGGAGAGCGCGACAAGTGAATTAATGGGAGGGTGGAGAAGGGAAGGAAGGGGATGTAAAGAGGGTGGGGTGGGGGGGGGGGGGTGATAAGGAAGAAAACCAAATAAAGAGGAAAACAGACAAGGAGTGCCAAGCGCAGAAAACTGCCATGCTGCAGTTGTATGTCCGTCACCTAGCAACAAGTCCTCCCCATCACTTACCTCCCCGCTTCCCCGTCTCCTGCTGCGCTCTCTAATTCAACAAATCTGCTCAGAATGTATGGCTGCTCTTCTAACAAAACACATTCTGTGCTGGGGGGGCTAAGGATGTGGGCCTCCGCTGAACACGCCACTCAGCTGCCCATTGACCACCGGGGCTTTTCTCTGCACACACTGAGGCGCGAGGGACAAAGGCCCTGAACGCGGGGGCAGCTCCACAGAGAAAACATTTGCTTGTAATTGTGTTTGACTGCATAATGAAAATGATGTTCTTTTTTAATTTGGGCTTGTTAAGGCCACAGTATTTTCCTCTGGTCACCTGATTATTGTATTGAAGCAACCTCTCACTTGCCCCATGGGACACAGAGAGGGGGGGGGGGGGGGATATTGAAAATGGTCCAAAAGACCTCCCCACTCTTTACTTTAACCGCTCTTGTGTTTCAAGAGTTCTCTGGCGAAAACATAAATATGTGGACCTCGTTCATTGCAGGATGGGAGAGTATGCGAGAACAAGTAGCCCCCCCCCCCCCCCCCCCCCTCATCCGTCCCTCCCAGTGAAAGGGTAATGACAGCGGCGCACACGGAGATACACAAGTGGGAGTGCTGCCATGCTTTGCCCTGAGTTGGGGAGCATTGAGAAGGTTGGCATTCCTGGTGCTACTTCAGTGTAACAGACCATTAGTGGGAGCATCGGGCTCGCACCCAAAAGCGTGCTTCAATGGAAACATTCTCATCCAGTCATTATTTTGCACTTTTTAGCCCCTCATTTCCTGTTTCATTAACGTGTGTTTTCCCACATTCATCCGGCTCCCTCTTCTTCCTCTTCGAGGCAAACGTGAGGTGAGATATCTGAGAGAGAGAGAGAGAAAAAAAAAAGAGTATGACTACTCCAAGATGAAGACCCGCTGCGTGCTGCTCGAGAAGGTTGCACTGTGCCCGATGCTTACGTAAAAGTTATAGTACTGTGATACTCTTACATTAGCTGAGGCTGAAGGCATCCTTCCGTCCCTCTCGGATTCCCGCCACCCTGATGGATAACCATTGAGTGATTTATTTGGTAACCCCATTGATAAAGCATGATTCTGCTGTGCGGCTGGGGGGGTCACAGGTGAGGAAAAAGTAAGGCTGACCTCTCCTCGCTGATATTCAAGCGTATTCTTTAGGCTTCTGCGCAGCAGGCTGATAGAAGGTTGGCTCACGCGGCCTTGGCGGTGAACCATGACTCTTCTTGTAAACAAGGCATTCATCTGCGGGAGCAGCGGCTCAGTCCGTCATTATCCCGGCTTGAATACCAGATTTACTAAAGGTGTTTTTGATTCATCGGCCACTGATATTCCTGATATGTTTTGATTGGTGGTTTCAGATAAAAGGCGAGGCGCTTCATGGGATGGATTACGGAGTGCCTTTGCACGCCTCCGTTTCAGCCGCCAACGCCACTACTTTCTGTCTTCTTTTGAGGCCAGTTAATGTGATATTTCACTGCATCACAAAGGAGACTTTTTTCCCACGTGATGATGAGCCATTTTTCTTTGTTCTCGATTTCTGCATTCATTGAAAAGCATCCAACCGATTGAATGGACTGCCGTCTGTCAGGTTTTAGATCAGTGTTGTCTTTCTGACATTTTAGCATTTTTAGATTCGGTGATTTTGAAAGCTGCCGTTTTTGTGATACATCCATGAAGTGACCAGAATTAGTTCATCTCTGCATCTCTCACGATGAGGGAGAACATAACAGGATAAAGCAGTTATATTGGGGGTTATATTTTAACCCACAAAATCAACAAAAAAAATAGAATACACAATTTATAAATCATGAAAAGGATGGATCATTAAAGAAACCAGGCGTAGCTATGCTGAACATATCTGATGTAAAAACAATTCCACCCATTATGATGAGATAAAAGTCTTCCTCACGGTGCAAGAGCTATGAGATTAAAACAGAATCTTCTCTGGGTCTGCTTTATTCAGAGCAGGTGTGAAGAGGAACGACTGAATAGTCTGAGTGTTCAGACGGGACTGAACGCTGTCAGGCTGGAGTCGCTAGAGGGTCTGCAGCAACACCCCCACCGTAGACCAAACAGGTTTCTGCACCGCACTGACGAGGCCCTGTTGCATTTGTTCATTCTTTTCAAGTGTCAACAAGCGAGTTTCAACGGCCTGCGTGGGAATTATCGAGACTTTCAACATAAGGACTTCAACTTTGACACCACTTAAAGAGATTATGTCTTAAAATGAGAAGAAATCGATAGCTGTGCGTTGTATTGTATTGATTGCTTTTGACAATCCCGTGCAACAGCGCATGACCCCAGTAAGAAGCAAGTTGACTTCACTGGGACACAAGCAAACAAAGAGAAAATACGTACATTGGCATCTAATCAATAATATGAGATTAGAATGGAAAAATAATTTACAGTATTTAAAGCACGTGCCTTTATATTTATTTACCTCAATATTCATAGCTTAAAAGCATTCTTCATCAATTCCAATAATGAAAAATGTGATGTAAAGGACATCGTTATAATCCAGACACACACACACATAGCCAAAAGGACACCTGAATGTAACTTGAAATGAACATTAACACCCACTTGGTTGTTTGCTGGCTGTTTTCAACAGATTTCCACGAAACTCGTTGGGAGGATGCGTTTGGGTCAGAATGAATCCTAATAATTTGTTTGGGCGTGGATCCGAATAATTGAGTTTTTAATTTATTAAATCAGGCTTACATTCACTTCAGTACGTTCACAAAATTTAAAAGGCTATTTGATTTTTATTTGATTTTTTTTTTATAGCGAAGGAATGTTTTTAGCACTGCATTTTGTAGAGGTCAAGCCAATTTGAAACATTGAACAAAAAACACACGTTCAGAAAACAGAAAAATGTACTTCAGATTAATTTAAGATCAAATAAACTGAACCAAAGAGCTGAAGTGGCATTAGCAATAGATGAGCTCACTGGTCAAAGGGCCACATGCTGCATGATAGGCTAAAGCTGCTCACTTTTTGGCCCTGCTCTTTCAAGTTTACGAGAGTTTCTGATGACCTACCTTGATGTGGAGGGCATGTTCATCCTGACTGAGTCTGCTGCAGGATCTCAGCGGCCTCCTCCCCCCTCTCTGGATTTTCCTTTCTGACGTTTTTTCTTCTTCACGTTAATTGGCAGCAGTTGAACTGTGAGCCGTAAATCAAGAAGTGCGGAGTGTATTAATGAGTTGGACCACCCAGGAAAACTATTTCCCCTGCACTTTCTTAACACACAATGTGAGGATACTCAAGATTGCCATGCTCTGAAAACCATGAATGAAGACTCACAAGAGCAGTGCTCCCCTCCTGCCACATTTCCAGTCGGCTAAGGGCCACAACAAGTACTGACTAAAGTGTTTTATTATATGTATAGTATTCTGGGCAAAAACTGAGTTTAATCAAGAAATTTAGTGTAAAACACGGAGCTGGGATGGAAAAAGTTACAACTTAAATTAACAAATATTTATTAACTATCAAAGCCTTGGAATCCATAAACATCCTTCCAGCAAATATTTCCATTCATCTATTAAAGTGGGGATGGGTTTATATTTTTAAGAAAATATTCCCTTATTAAAGATGAGAATATTTAAATTTGACCAAAAGCCTAACCCTTTCATAATATTAAATAAGAATGAATACATAAAGAATAAATAAATAAAGGCCATACTGATATGTGGCTATTCAACATGCTTCAAGGCACACCCAGAACAAAAAAATATATATTTCCCTCTGCCTGCCAAAAAGATCTTGCTATTAATCTCGCCCATGTGTTTTTCCTCAAGAGCAGATCCTCTGCACTGAAAGTAGTACTTAATTGTCTTCCATTATGAAACCTCACAAAGCTAGACCAATGGCTACTAAAATACCAAGGTTAATCTTGATTAAATGTCTTTACAAGGTACAAAAAGCATATTTTACATAAAACATCTTTCAAGGAGATTGAAACATGATGTTGGGAGAAACAAATAATATATATATATATATATAAATGTTGCTGATGGCAAGGCCAAGCATCCCCAAACCACAAATGAAAGGTATCAAAGAGATTAAAGGAAAAGCCATTACAAATCAACACACTAATATGGCTTTATCTGCCCTTCCCATTATCTTCCTCTCCAATTCAAGTCACGCCTTAGCAAGCTAATTAATCTCACCTTAAAGTACACTTTAAGATGTTGCATGATTCGTTTTCGGTGCATATGCTGTACTTTAACATTTCGTGTTTTAAAAGCTGTGATGCATTGCAAAAGACAAGTTTTATAACCTTAAAAAAAAAGCACAAAATGGGCTAAGAGCTGTTGGAAAAAAAGTCAAAACCAAACTAACATGATTCTCCATTTGTGCATGAAAACAGGCAATGAAGGCGACTTAAATACAAGGGTTGATTCAAACAATCTCTTGCACATTACGTTAAGACTTTAAGCAGGACTGATTGTCCAATCTCATTATATACTAAGGACCAAACAAGTGCATTTAATTCAGCTGTAGAAATGCTTCTGCACTGCCAGCTGTATCAAGGCTTCCGGCTCTTCTCTCAGACTCTGCATAACGAGGAAACCCTCCTGCAGGCTGAAAGGCCCTCGCTAGCGACTTTTATTCCCTCACATTTACCCACACAAACGTTGCATCCTTATGCAGTTTAATAAAAAAAAAAACATTTCCTCCCACACCTGCTGGTGAATTGTATTTATGCACAACGTTCACACTGGGCAACAGCATGTGCATCTCTGAACAAGTGAGCACAGTCCTAAAATAGTTTCCTTTTATTGATGACGGTGAATGAGAGGAAACTCTGTTCTCAAAAAAACAACAACAAAGAAGCTCGTGGTCAAACTGGAGTAACCGTCACTGACAAATGGAAAAAGGTCCGTTTGTGCTGCATGGCAGGTGGATGAACGGATGAATGTCCTGCCAATACACGCAGAACACCGAGAACCAACATAGACAGTCACGGTTATGTTATCTGCTGCGCTCAGTTGATGCTTTAACCAACCATTCCCAAATCCTTTCAGTTGCACTTTGTTTTTGAAAGAAATTTGTCAATCAAACAGGAATTTTATCATGTGATCATCTACACAAATTTAATACATAACATGTGATTAATACATTAGACAAACTGGTGCGATGAAATGTGACCATAGAAATTAAATCAATTCAGTAAATTTAAGGAGACAGGTTCTATAAATCAAAACAGTCAGATGTCTTCCTCTTACTTACAAGGTGAATTCTGCAGGACACATCACAATAGATTGACTGGAAACATAAAGCTGTATTTCTTCAGCAGCATAAGGTAAAAGGAATGAATGATTCATGGAGTTGTGTGTCCGTATAAGCAAAATAAGCTATAGGAAAACTTCCTCTTTTGAAATCAGGGAAACTTTTTAATTAAAATGCTATACGGAGCTTCTTGCTCGGCTTCATTTCTATTATATCAAATGTTGATATGACACGTTAAGAAGATTTTACACTTAATTGATTTTACTTTTAGAAGCATTCTCTTCAAGAAACGGTTGCCAAATCAATTTATATTTTAGTACAAGGTTGAAAGATTCAGTGCTATGAAACCACGACCGAGCTCTGACTTCAACCTTCAGAGAGGCTCATGCATGCGTTGCTTTAATAAATAAAACCATAGTATAGAGATTAAAACACGTTTGCACTATTAAGCACCATAATGTCGTTTTTTTATTTAGAAAGAATGAAAAGAATTTCTCAGGACAGAAACCGATTGTGAATTAAACCAGGACAACTTTACAAAGAACAAAGCTTTACAAAAAGCAGGACAATACAGAAAAATCTGATCCTTTAGATGGAATATATTGAAATGATGTACGGTAATGTCTGTAAGCATGAAAATGCAAATAAGACCGTAACAAATAAGGACACAATTAAACTCAGCATAAAATCTTTGAGGCTGACATTTCGTGCCACAAAATAAGAGCATGTAAATTCATGACCTTTTCCACTCCTTAATCCTGCTCCATTAATGGATCTAAAGAGCGGCGTTTCCTATATAACAAAGAAACATTCTGAAATGCATCCGTCATGTTTGACCAATAATAGGCTTAAGGTTTAAAACAGAGAATTTAATTTAGGCATTTGGGATATTGGTTTAGTTTACCTTTACATTTGCAGGGTGTCCCACCTGGATACACACGCTGATGGTCTTATTTGAAACACCAGATCAAATTCAGATCGCTTCATAACCAGCCCGACACTTCTTTCAGCTACTTTGAAGCACAGGAATATTGACCAGATTGATCCTATGTGCGAGGGAAAGACAGCCGAAATAAAGGAAGGAAGATAAATTATAGCGATGGCAAAACACACGTTTGCTTGACATCCTCCGATTTGTTCTTGTTCTAGCTGAAACCACGGAAGGAGAGGATGCCTGGGTCCTGTGGAGGAGAAGAGCAGGGCGGTGTTGAAGTGATGTTTGTAGGTACAGGTGGACCGATGAGACGGCATGCCTAGAGGTTACAAGCCTCCAGATAAGAGATAGCATGCATAGCTGATGAAATAGACCCCCCCAAAAAAAAAAAGTGAAAATGCCATGACAACAAGACACACCTCCAGACAGTCGGGAACATTTCCATCTCGTCACAGACAAATGATGGACTACATGCTGTAAAAAGTGAACATCATACAGAAGAAAAATGAATGTCACATGATACAGTTTCACGGTGAAAGACAACAGTTAGTCGATGAAAAGCAGAATAATGAAGAAACTTGCTGCTGTAGATCCAAAGCAAATCAAGTCACAGCAAATGCTCAACGCCTCTAATGTGTTGCCATAAAGATCCAGGGGCATCGCTGACAGCATCTGACCGTGATCACTCGTTCCTAATGCAGCGAGGCTTTATATTCCACTCACGTCGACGTGGAATATGTCGGAGCAGCAGTTCAGGTGTAAAACACAGTAAGGAGGAAGTTATTCATCTGGAAGGGAGTTCTTGTGACAGCAGTTGCTCAGACGCTGCAGAAATCTCATAATGCAATAACAGAAGCAAAATAAACCGAGTATTGATATGAGTGGCACAAAAGGGATCTCATTGACACCGTGGGCAGCTCTGAATATTCATTCATTCATTCATCTTCTTGTGCTTTGTGGGTCACAGGAGTTGCTGGAGCCTATCCCAGCTTGCTGTGGGCGAGAGGCGGGTTACACCCCAAACACGTCGCCAGCGTGTCACGGGGGGGGGGGGGGGGGGGGGCCACACAGTCATTCACCTAATTTGCAAGTTTTTGGAGGCAGGAGGAAACCGGAGAACCTGGAGAAAACACACGCGGACACGGGGAGAACATACAAACTCCACACAGAGAGGATATGAATTAACATAATAAAAGATTAGTAAAATATTTAAAATGCGTCAGATCTTGAATATAAACACCCCCATTAGAGTGAGCACAGTTTTATTCAACTATTTACAGGAGCTTTAGCAGAACCCTGATATTTACCCAGTGATGATTTAGAATAAACGCACACAGGACTCCGGGCTGAACCCTGATCTCTGCTGTCAAAGGTGCAATAGAAAAATTATGACGATTAAGATTAAGATTAGGAATTGATTAAGACTATTTTAGTATTGACTAGAAAAGCCCTTGGAGAGCGACAATTAACCTCCGCCAAGGCACAAAAAAAGGTGCCAAGATCATCATCAAAAGGTCATAAACTGTTCTTGGTATCTTTATGCGCCAACCATAAAAGGTAAAACTGAATTAGAGTTGATTTTCAACAGATTTTTCAATACGTGAATTTGGATTTCAATATTAAAATTTAATATTTTTTTTCCTGATCAGATCCAGAAGACATTTTGCACTTGATGCAGACGAGTTATTCTAACCGATGTTTTCCTTCCCCTGCAATGCAATACGGCTAAAAATGACAAGGATAGAGGGCAACTGTCAACAAATACCACAGCTTCCCACCACCTCTGATGACTCTGTCACATATCAGAACCACAACAGCGCTGACCTGCTGGCTACGGCTGACATTAATCCTAAACCTTCCAGTCAGTGCGGAGGAACGTCAGGACGCGGCAGCAAACGCTGATGCAGGCTCTAACAAGGAAAGGTGCTGATGCTAATGAGCATATCTGTGGCTCTCTAACAAGCTTGCGTCGTTTCATGCTCTAATTTACAGTGAGCTGTGTCTCAGGGGTGCGGGATAATGAGCTGGCCCAGGATTCCCAGGGCAGCAGCTTGTGTAACCCACCTCACGCAGGAGACACTGAGTGCAAGTGAGAGGTGGAGACAGAAGAGGACGGACATATTTTAAGTCTGTGCGGACCGCTGGGGGGGGGGGGTGCATGCCATCCTTGCATGATGTGCTTGTTTTGTACACACAATCAGGGAATCTACAATCAAGGGATTGTAGTTCTCTGTGGAAAAGTGACCTCGGGAAGAAAAAAAAAAAGAACTCACAGACAGAGGAAATGGAGAAGGAGAGCATGGCGAGTGGGAGAGGAGGAGATGCAGGATTGGATCTGGATCATGCGCCCGTGAAACACCCATCAAAAGGCATCCATTCCCCGGCTCTCCTGCGATCGATTCAATCAAAAACTTCTCTCTCCTTTTTACAGAGCAACCCTGAAAGAATTCCCGGCTGCCAGTGCACTCAAAAGCAAATTAGCAAACGTGGAGCTCAGTGACCTCAGTGCAGAGACCATCCACACAAAGTAAGCGCTGTGCTCCGCCACCCCCCACCTCTTGCTGCTGTCGCTGCATGGCTGCATTAGTCAAGCTCAAACGGCTTCTTCCGCCATGAGAAGCAGCGCATGACATGCGTTAAACAATGGCAGGCAGATGACGAGCCAGCTCCGTCTGAAGATGGCCTCTGCCGACGCTGCTGCTTGTTTTGATGTGGAGGAATATGAGGGCAGCATGACTCATTAGGGGTGCACAGGTGGCCCCGGATCTAATGAGTCACTGCTTGTGCCGTTTTAACGTACAAATGGCTCAAAGGAGAATGGGAGTGCTTCAAAACAAGCTTGTTTTAGACAGGAACAGCGACACAGGATGCAGATTGAAAAACAAGAAGCTGAAAGCGTAACGAGACAGCGGTGACTATTAATGGCTAACGACCAGTTGGATTCAAGAATGGTAGTGTTATAAAAGGAAGAAAAGCCTTGATCAACATTTACTTCATAAAAAGACAACAGTGGTTTTGTTATTTTATTTTGAAAGGATTTGTGAGTGAGCCAGCAGCGCCTTTGTGCAGCTGTTTACTACATTTATTGAAAAGCAATGTGAACTTGTGTGCATCTTTTTTTTTGCAGAACGTTTAGCACTGTTGCCTCACAGCAAGAAGGTACCGGGTTCGAATCCTATCCGTGCGTGTCCGTGCGGGTTTGTCCGAGTTCTCCGGTTTCCACCCACCTCCAAAAACATGCAATCTGATTACTCTAAATTGTCCACAGTGTGCGCGTCAATGGCGGTCGGTCCATGTGTAGCTGCACGATGCGCTGGCGACGCATTCGGGATGTACCCGGCCTCTCGCCTATGGCGAGCTGGGACAGGCTCCAGCGACAAAGCAGGAAAACGGAAGAACATGGATGGATGGATAGTGAGTGATTGCTACACCTGGTGTCTCTAATCATCAGCCTCAGCTTTTAGCCCCCCCCCCCCCCCCCCCAGACTATGAGCTTTAGTCCGTCACTAAAAGCTGCAACAATCCAAACTACACCTGATCTATTAACTGCCTGTCATTAAACATTTGACCTTCTTGCACAGCTCATGACATTATGCTGACTTTTACAGTAATCCCTCTCGCGGTTCTTAATCCCAGTGGCCTTGGGCAGCCCTAGTCTATCCTCTGAGCTCAAGACCCTTATAGACACTCAACACACCGACAGAAAAGGCAGGCAAAAAGTCCTCCTGACATCCGGAGAAGACAACCACGCGTCAGCTTTAGAAACGTCACGGGGCTCAGGCAGAAAGGGTTTGAAGCATCAAGTCACACCTCAGAGTTTGAATTTTGGTGTGGAGGCGGCTCCTATTTAATGCCCCTGTTGTTTTAACAGCAGCAGATCTACACATCAATTTCTAGGCGTCTGGATCTCACTGTGCACGTTACGTTAGAGCGTTACAACGTCGTAGTGGCACCATGGAGCGTTCCCTCTAAGAACTGCTTTTATGTTCGCTCTTCACAGCCATTGAAATGTTCACAGACCCAAACACATTAAAAAAAAAAGGGATGAAATGAAAAGGTACATATGACAACCAATTTATTTAGTAATACATTCTGCAAACTAGAAATTTTATTCAAACTTCAATGGCTAAAAAAAAGAATAAATGAAAGAAAGGAGAGAGAGAAGGGGAGAAATGCATCAATTCACAAGCAAGGAATGAAGTTGTTCAATCGACAAAACACAAATAGTACAATTTAGTTCAGAGAACAAAGCCTTTAAGAAAAAAAAAAGGTTTTCTTTTTTTTTTTTCTGCCATTCCTTTGGAGCTAGAACATAATACAAAATATACAGTCATCGAAACATCACTCACAGAGGCCTCCGAGAAGCATTGGAATCAACATTGACAATCTACAGCACTCTAAAGCTATTCTTGATGTCACCATAAATATAGCAGACATTAATGCATGTATGCACAGTTTGGATTCTTACGAGGTTATCATGTTTAAAACACTTGCATTTGTTAGGAGTATGACATCGTCTGCGGTTAAAAATTAAACACGCTTTCAAGACCAAAAGTTAATAGGGGGGGGTCATACAAACCAGCAACTGCTGAAAAGTTGTACCTTGTGAAGCATGACAGTCACTTTATTGATAAGTAAGTACCCTGGCATGGGGGGCTCCTCATAGTGTTTCGTTGAACAGGTATTTAATTGGGCAACATGAAATTGGGTAAGGCAAATCGGTGAGCTTATTTATGAGCTGAAAAATGTCAGCAAAGTGAGGCTCGGGTCGCCCCGCAAGGGGACAAGTTACCCCCCCACCACTAAGAATCACATATTAAACGCCACAACCGAGGTACAGTACATCGACATGTACAAGAGAATCTCTTCAGCCTCCACCTGGTAGTCCCTCCATACAATAATATGGAGTATGCATTCCAGGCAACTCGAGTTAACTCGGTAAATAGCTTTAGAATCTTTTTCAAAACAGTAAGATTTGTTTTTGTTGATTATACAGATGATCAGTTCAGGCCAATTAGCATTTAGTCACACGTCTCACATTTCTAAAACCCTGAACTCTCAATACAATTCTAGACTTAAGTGAATATCAAGTGGAAAATATACAGGAGAGCTTTAGGAGGGATTGTTTTGGTCGAGGTGGGGGAAGCTTATACGACAGGAATATAGTGTTAATAGTTACTAAAAGAAGTTGTGATTTGCAGGAGCCATTTAAATCATTGCTTTGCTTTTTCTTTTCTTTTTTTTTTTTACGGCAGCACAATTCAAATAATGTAAATCAGCACAGGCTTATCGCTTTCAAACAAATCAGTGTTAAAATCGTAACTGATGGGGGCAAGCAACAAGAAAAAACACTTTCATTAAAGTCTTTCTACTGCTCTCTGATCAGTTCGGGTTTACGCAACATAAGTTGAAAACACTTCCCATAAATGAGGTACTGTATTTCAAATAATGGGGAAAAAAAGTTAAATATGCAGAATTGGGTTTATTTATTTGTTCATTTTTCAGTGGGTGCAGGAGAAGGTCCCTGGAAGGAGAGCGCTTGTATCTCAGTAGGACTTTTCCTGGTTAAAATTAGGATTAAATAAAATACTAAATGATGCCATGGAAGTCTGTCAGATGTGACAAAACTCAAAATGTCAGCTCCAGATATATAATTTGCACACGGTCATTTAGGGAAATTTGTAATTCGCTAAGCATCATTTAACACCCACATCCCGAAATGTTAAATTTGATCCAGAGAGAGTGGGCACATCCGAGGATTTCCTGCTTCCGAATAGAAAGTGCAGGAAACGGTAGCCGTTTGATCACCAAGTACGCAGCAGGACGCCGCGTGCTGAAAACTGCAGCAGAAAATTAAACGGCTGTTTATTCTTAGGAAAAAGGTATTATCACACACAAGGTTTTTTTTTTCCTGCAAATACATTTAATTGACTTGAAGGGTTTTCTTAAGTGGCTTTAAAAGTGTACATATTTTAGTAGCAATGCAATACTATCATTTTGAAACAAAACACTGAGGATTATATATTTGTACACTGTCCATATTTTTGTTGTTGTAAGGGAGGAAATATTCCATATATTTTTCATACAATCACTAAACTAAACCACTGTCCTATTTGACATTTTCAGGCTTGAGTCAGTGCAGAAAAAACAACCAGATTCCAACTTGTTAAAAAAAAAAAGGTACCCTGTGGAGTTTGTACTGTAAACAGATTTATATTAAAAGATTTCTTGCAAAAATGCATTTTTCCATTAAGGCCTAATTTCAATCTTCATTGCTATTCCATACATCACACAAATCGGCAGTCTTTCATTAACTCTGTCATTACCGTGACATCAACTGCTGATGTATACGTTACTGCCCCCTGTAATCAGCAGGAGAGCATTTCACCCGCCAAAGGTTTCTGCAGCACCAGCAGTGGCTAAATAACCCCACAGAGTACCTTCAAGTTATACATATTACTAACACCAATCAATCAATCAATTCAGATCTTTTATAGGCTTATAACTAGCTTTTCATTTGTGTAGCTTCTTCTTGTGATACTAAAAACAAGAGCGTTCTTTGGCCTTTTCGCCACTGAAGCAGAAAGCAGATCATTTAAAGTCAAAGTTAAAGTCTAAATATTTAATAACTTCAGACCAAACCGAATCTATATGAAGCGATTGCTAGGATTGTCATTTTGATGAAGAATTTAAAACATGAAGCACTAAACTGAGACCGCCCGGACGCCACTCTTAATTACAGATTCCAAAATGATTAGATGGAATGCTTTCTTTTTTTTGGCCAGAAGTTTCACAAATGCAGCCTCAAATGAAAGAAAGTAGAACTACATTTTGTCCATTGGGGAAAAAAACAAACACCTCAAGCAACGTGCCTTACTCATTTAGGGCAAAAAATATAACCCCCAAAAAATTTAATAAAAACATTTACTGCATCTATCTCTGAAATGAAATATAAATTTCGTTTGTGACTATTCATCTTTTCAGAGGCAAATTAACTGGAAAAAATTTAAACCTACAACCCACTAAGCAAATATAGCAGCAAACTGTACTGTGCTCTGGCTCGTGGTTTTCAATAGTTTCTCCTATCATCAGGCTGATGGTGTTTTATTCTAATAGTCAGTGCTTTGACTGTTCACATCGGATAAATTATAAGATGTTAAAATACAAATAATAAAAAAACCCGTCTAAAAAAAAAAAGAAATTGGAAGAGGCTACCATAAATAAGAAGCAGCCGATTAGAAATTAAACGGCACCCACAGTGGCCACTTTTGTGTGGCACACAGATGTGTAACTAGTCCACACCCGGCTGCAGCTGCAGACAGATGTGCACCATGGGTAAATTGCACTACTTGCTTCGTCCCACTCGATAGTATAGTTATCTTATGGAGCTCGATGTTGTTCACAGCATGTAAACTCTGCTATCCAAATATTCTGAAGAAGAGTGTTGGGATAATTAACAAGGCTGGAAGAAAAGTGGAGAACACAATTCCCTTTAACTGCAGCCTGGTCCGTCCTCTGATCTGAATCTAAATTAGAGCTGAACATACAGATTTGCCTTTAAATGAACACAAGTGTGCACACACATACACTGAAGCACCAATGCACGTTTACGAGCCTCTATTTGTGCATCCAAAATGGATTTATTTCCCCATCAGATGCCTCAAAGAAAAGGGAGGAGAAACCTATAGACATCCAGAAAGAATGAGAAATACCTTTGCCATTATTACTTGAGCATGTACAGAAAACCACTTACAAAAATAAAATACTATTAAAAAAAGCACAGGGAAAAATTTATTAGGATTTAAATGGTTTGATATAGAGAGCTTACTGTGCTGTCAACTATACAATTTACCCGTTTCTTTAAAAGGAGAAGAGACAAACTGAAAAAGAAAAGAAAAAGCGCAGAATCATTGTGCCTGCAGGCCAAGCAGAAATATCCACTGAATTAGACATTTGTTACAATTCCAGAAGAGCAGGAAAAGGCAGATAGTGCATAAAAAGGTTCTCTTTTTCATTTCTTTCATTTTTTTTTTTTTTTTTTAACTTAAAACCAAGCTGCATTAAATACAGGCTGTTTTGTACAGGACAATTGCACTTCACAAAAACAAATATACAAACACACAAGGAAATGTGAATCAAATTAATTACAGCAAAAATAAAATATTACTATTGAAGCTGATTATTTAACAAAAACAAAGAAGACCTTGTGAACTTGTTATGGATTACTTTAGAGGAGAATATTAAGGTAGGTGAACATTAAGGGGAAACAAGACGGTAGGGATCCTGAACTCCAGAGTGAACTGGTGCTGCACTATACCAGGTCTGTGTGCATGCAACTCCTCCTCCTCCTCCTCCTCTTCTTCTTCCTCCCATGAAATTCCCTTCTTAGAAACCGAAAGCTCAGAGTGACGGAGAGAGAGACTGCTGAGCTGAGCTGCTTGTGGGTCTTGAGAGGATGGTGGTTTGTAAACTCTATGCAGTGTTAGTGGTAGGAGGTTGTGTTACCACATGTCGTCTGTGGACGCAGAGTCCTTGAGAGAAAAGAGGAAGGAGACATCCTTCAGACTCCGGTTCTACATCGTCCATATCTTTATCAAGGGGTGGACAGGTTGACGCATGTATGACACAATCGCGATCATCCAGGAGACGATGGTGCACGAACAACATCATCTCAACATGTTATGTTGCACTTACAAATTAAATCCCCCCCCCCCCCCCCCCAAAAAAAAGAAACTACAGCGTTTCATATCTGAAAGCCAAATCTGATGGACAGAAGCAGCTCTGTGCCGGCGCCACGGATCCATGTTCGCTGGTCTTTGTGAGCGTCCTCTGTGCGGCGCTAGCGAGTGTTCAATTTGTGACTTGCACCACTGGAAACGCTCAGAACATACGACCTGCCTCGGTTGACTAAATAATTAAAGGAGGAGGAGGAGGAAGAGGAGAAAAAGATACTGTGATGTTTTAAAAGAAAATTGCTATTAAGACACAATATTGGAATGTGACCCGAGCATTGAAATGATGGCTAAAAACATGATTTATTTCTTATCATTATGATTTGTTTTACATCACAGTGAGCTTTTTCATCCAGGATTTCAATCCAACATTTGTGCCGATTGTGCATCACGTTCACAAACATCCTGGCCATGTGAGGACAAAGAGATATTGACCTTCATCAAAACCTAATCACTTCATCCTTCGGTCCAAAGAGCAAAAATCCTCAAGAGGGGATGGACATCCTGAAAACATTTTTGGGCACCAGAAAAAGTCAGAAGCCAATCAGAAGCTTGGGGGGGGGGGCATGTTCGACACAAACAACTATGGCTGGAGGTGGGTGACAAACAAGGCTGAATGAACAGGGCCAAGTAGAGTTATTATGCCTACAAGAAAACAAAGAAAACATCTGAAAGACGCCGTGCTTTATCCTAAACCCGTTGTTTCAGAATGCATCTTAACATGAATAATCCTGAGACCAATAAATGCTGCCGTTTGCCGAGGATGGCAGCTGCTAATCAAATATGCTTGTGTTTAATTTATGCTGTAAGCTTCATAGATGTAGCCTTGAAATAGCAACAGAGCTGCAGCCCTGAAACTGCTCGATGAATGGAGTAATCGATCCACCTGTATCCAGGCACTTGGATTGTCAAAATCTAAAACACGAATGTTAAACCGCCAGCGCTGATAAGATCTCATCTAATTTACTCCCGACACCAACAGAGCAGCGTAGCCATTAGATTGCGCCACTTCAATTTCGCTCTTAAGAATCAATTTAAATCACATTAATAATCTCATACTCTCATAAATTATCAAGGATTATTATAATTTTTTTTTACTATACAAGATGGTTCAAACAAACATATCTTTATGAGAATAATCTGATAGAAAAGGCATTCTTCATTCAAGCATAATTATTGTTATGGAAACGGATTTTTGACAATTTAAAATGGGCATGTTGTTACGGCCCTACCCGATTCTATTATTACAAGAATATTTCCTTGTTTCATCTTGAATACTAATGACATGCCTGAAAATGGTTAATCGCAGGTCTCACTTCAAAAAGGCGTGCGTGCATCCATTCAAGGACGCCCACACGGAATGAAGAGACAAGCCGGGATACTCACTGTGTCATCGCTTCGGTATGGGTTGAGTTTGTTGTACATTGCTTCAATAACAGTTCGTCTGAAGGGACGAAAGACACAACGATGTACTGTTTGCAAAGATATATTGTACGCAACATGTACATAAATTATAGAAGAGCATAAGCGGCATTTTACCCGACAAAAACAAATGTCACCGTTTAATGGTTTTCCAAGAATAAAAAGATAAGTCAACAAACAATAAAGTCAACTCACTTGCTTGCCAACTCTCCTCCAGGGGGAAGGTTAGGGATGGCCTCCGACGCTAACGTACGCATCACGTGGACCAAATCTGGGACGCCTTCATCCCCCTGCTTTTTAATAATTTCTGTTGGAAAACAAAATTACATTCTTTTAAATTCTTTAACAAAATGTCCCTGTGAGTTTTTAGAAAATATTAAATTGACATGTACATCTATTGTCTTGTGCATCTATATGTACAAGAACGTGGCGCTATATGATAGAAAACCTCTCGTTTGCATTCCTCCAAATCTAACGCGATTCTTAGACGCAAAACCTGGAATTGGGTTCGAACTGAATTTTCTTTTCTTCTTCTTAAGAATATATTATTTCTAACCCCTCTAATGACTTGGAAAAGAGGCGGTTTAATACAATGCCCAAGTGTCCATTCTGGAAAGATGATGGCTCCAGTGTTGCTCTTCCTGAGTTTCCCACCCTTTTGTCTTTGTTCCATACATGAATGTAATATGTTGTAAGGATTATGGACTTTTTTTGGGACTTATAGTGCTAAAACAACAACTATGAATTAGTCTTCTTTCAGCCTATTTTGCATTTATCTATAACAGCCACCACTGACACCAACCAAAGGTCATTTACTCACTAAGATGACAGAGGATTCATTGAAATTTGCTTTGCGGTTTTCTTGTAGCTGTAGGTGCACATTTCATCTTCATGAAGGAAGGCTGTCAAAATCAAACAGGGGTTTGAAGGGCCCCGAGCAACTCGTGTTACTTTCATTCTGGTAACGTAATGTGCAGCTACACCTGCCTCTGGGGGATCTTGCCTTTGCACCTGGCCTCACCTTCTATACCAGTATGTGACCATGAAGAAGAATTTTGCATTTTTCCGTTTTGCCTTGCAGCTTTAGCATACAAACATGTGTATTCGTTAATTAACCAAATTAGATAATACTGTCGTTTTCTTTTGAAAACTTGGGGATGTTTTCAAGCAAAGCAAAACAAAACAGACCCAAAAGGAAGAGCGATTATCAATACCGCACTTTTGTACATTGATCTATTAACACAAATCCAACTTTTATCCCCTACCTTCTACTCTGCCTTCCAGATATTTATCCAACTCGGCCTCCTTTTTCACTGCCTCTGTAGATACCTTTGGGGCCCCAGGAAAGGAGATTAGCACAACACTCATATTGTCCCGGCTTCCCTGCACAATAGAGAAGACGCAAGTCAATCATAGCAAAACAGACGAGCGTGTAACAAAATGTCACGGCGTCGTGAACGTGCCAAACCTTGTACAAGCAGGTGTCAACAATTTCATTGCTGACTCGCACAAGATCTTCTGTCACTTCTAGCCTTGACCTTACAAAGTCACCCAGTTCCTCATTGGCCATGACATCCCAGATGCCATCACATGCTAGTATAATGAATTCATCTTCGCCCTCACATCTCTCTATCGCATAAACTTCAGGCTCGGGGGACACAAGTTGCTCTGTCGGGCCTTTTCCATGCACACACTTGTAGTCGAAGTCTCCCAAAGCCCGAGACACAGCGAGGGACCCATTAACTCGCTGGATCATGACTGATCCGCCGGCATTCTGGATCCTTTCCTTTTCCAGTGGGTTGCTGGGTTTGTGATCTTGCGTGAAGAAATGCACAGCTCCGCCGCGGCTGAGGAGTCCCCTCGAGTCGCCGCAGTTGATGAAGTAGATGTGGCTCGCAGAAATCATCACCCCCACTGCAGTAGAGCCGCTACGGTCCACGCCACGCTTCTTCTCCGAGATGGCTCGCATGTGCTCATCAATCTGCAAGAATCCCGTGCGGATCCCACTCTTTATGCTATCCACTGAAGGGTCCTCCTGTAGAGCTTTCTGGAAGTCCGAGTTGCTGGTGATGTGCTCCAGCAGGTGCTCGCAGCAGTACTTGGCCACCTGAGAGCCGGCGTGGCCGTCATAAACGGCAAAGAACGACCAGTGGTCAAGACCGTGAGGCAGCCCAATCACGGCCGTGTGTGCGTCTTCCATCTCCACCCGCCAACCTTGCATGCTACTCAACCCATACCTCAGGTTGTTGCCCTCACCGCGGGAATTGTATTTTTCCATCTTTGGTTTGTCCAGAAATGCACCCATTTTGTCGTCCTTAATACCTGCGACGAAATACAAAGAAAGAAATCTATTTAAGAGAGTGGTATTTTCTAAAACGCAGTTTCTAATTGAGCTATCGTAGCTAGCATAGGCATATTGGGAATGATGTCATTTCAATATTAAATACAGTAAATGCCGAAGTGCAACCGCGTTCGTAAAGATAGATACAAGCCATATTCCATCCATTTGGGGCCAAAGATTTTGACACTGAAGCTCAGTTTAAACCCTGTGCTCTAATCTAAATATAGCAGACACAAGTACACTTGTTGGCTACATATTGGGAACACCGCTCGAGTAGATGAGTTTGAAATGTCTTTAATCTCCTGGTTGATCAAGTTTGACCCAAAGCACATGTAACGATTTATAATAAAGGTATCTCGCCTTAATTGAATAAGGAATACGCGACCGGGAAACATCTCTGACCTTCACAACGCAGAGTACTTTAACATACTAGCTTGTCGGGAATAGAATTAGCTTTAAAGCTATCGCTGGCATGCCTGCAGAGACAACCTTAGCTCTCAGTTACTGGATATCCACACCACAGCACAATTTATCTCCCACATTAACGCTGACGTTAGTATAAAAAACATTAACATAAAAAATCTGCTCATTAGGGAACGCTTGACGTTAGCAGAGGAATTTAGCTCTGTAGCAAGACCAAACCCAAATAAACAAACAGGCTTGCCTAGTTGTGGGCCTTGACCCTTGTCCCTGGGAGCTAACTCCGACGGGCCTACTTCTAGCATAGTTTGCCATTCGGCCTTGCTAAAGCATTACCGATACGTGCTAACATAGCTGGTCTAGCTAACTGGCGAAATAAGTAAATTAGATAACTTACCAAATATCCCCCAAAAAATATATCGACTGACAGCAACCACAAAGGTGTCAAAGACTGGCCGGCGGCTAGAGCTTGTACACCGACGAACCTGGGGGGGGGAGATTTGCAAGGGTTTAGCTAAGCTAGCTAGCCAGTTAGCTAGCAATGAGTAATCGTCACTCAAGGCTCAAGTGCATATAAATCGTTTAAGAACAGAGGTTCCCTCTTTGCGCTCGCCCGTGATTCATTACATTATTTTAGCTGGCGATCTAATCGATAGCTATTCTGACAGATTTCGGTGAGAATTTGGAGGGTCGGAGGCTTTGCGAGGCGAAGCCAGGGGAAGCCGAAACGTTCGTCCCTGCCTCACCGCTAGACAGCTTGACAGCTTACAAGCTAACAACACTAGCTTGCCCAGGAGCAACAGAGAGGCAGCGCTCTAGCGTAGCGGCCGTACCCGGTAATGACAGCCTGCCTTGTGGCTTCGTCAAGTGACGTCATAATATTAGATACATTACAGAAGGGCGAGTGTAAAATGTTAGATTGTGACAGGTCACGTTAAATTAACAGCTGGTTTTTTTAGATTAAATAATAAAATAAAATGAAATGAACATCTTCATTTTCTACAGCCAAATGCTGCCCCCCCCCGAATTAATAATGTTTTACTGATGTGTCATTGTTTCAAGTGTGGTCTGTGAGTTTTTCGATTCATGTGGGACAGTTAAAGTTAATTATTGAGTCACCAAGTTAAGAAAGTGTCTCTTTTTATTCTTCTATGCAAGCGTGTCACAACACTGATCGACTTTAGCATAGCCGAGAACTGATTATTGAATAGAAACACTCATCATAACATCCTTGGTTAGGTAGAGGTAATGAATGCATCTGGACTTTGGCTTCAAGTTAACAATCATGCAGGACTTGTTTCTTTTAACTGTTCCATGTGTCCAAAGTCTGCTCGTGTGGAAAGGGAGAGAAAAGATCCAGGCCGAGTGTTCATCTTAGTAAATATCAGTCATCTTTCATTTTTCCTCAACAGCATATGCTCAGAACATTGTAACAAAATCAGGCAAAGACATTTTGAAACATACTCTTGTGACATTTGTATAGCCAAGCCCTTCTAGCATTACGCAGAGCAGTAATAAGCATAATAGCTATTCTGTGTGTTGTTGTTTAGACATGCAGATACAAGTTCCAACCCCTAATTAAGCGTTTAGGGGATGAGCGGAAGACACGACTACACCCTCTGATCCTACAGTGTAAAACCATTGCGTGCCATTATTGTCAAACTCATAAATATATTTGCACCATTTAGCATATCCTCACTCATCTCTCAAAAGAAAATTAACATGAAGCAAAACAAATATGTGAAGCTGAAAACAGTCATTTGAGTTTCACATATTTTTCCAGTGCTTTCTAAACTTTCTAGTCTCCGCACTGATCCTGACATTCCATCCAACTGTCCGACCCTCCATTTATCCGCTAAACATCAATCGCATTTCCTTTTACATTAACAATGTATCCACAGAAAGTTGTGTGACATTGTGCACATTTTGAGACGAAACTCTGCCTCAGAAGCACTCTCGCGAGACTTGCGCGTCGCGCGTCACGCGTAATTTATGTTTTGGCACGCTCGGGGAAGGAGAGGAAGCAGGAGTCTAACATCTAATAAGAATGCAGCGTATTCTTTTCATTCCTGACGTGGAGCTTTTGAGGATCATTTAAGTGGAAGAGACTAAAGTAGTCGTCGGACTTGTTATTTCCATCGACAGTATTTAAGTTGGCTCCAAAATGGACTGCTGCGTTGTTACTGCGCTGTGGTGTCTTATACCACTTTATTTGCTCATTCGTCTTGCGCTTTTTATTTTCTCTGATGCAGACTTCACTCTGCTTTGGGCAAGTCTGTTTGGACATGCGCCAGGTAAGCCACCCCCGTCTTTACGCGTCCTTTTAACTGGGCCTTTTACGCGCAAAATAGTGCAATATCACTGTGGCGGTGGCGACGACCCCTCTACGCAGAAGATCGGCAGCATGGTGTCGCTTTTGTTACTGCTTGTATTAAGTAAATACCAACCATTTATATTTATATTGCTAATAATAACATCCAAGAGCAACTTTAGAGGATTTTTTTTTTGTTTGTTTACTAATTGTAACTAGGTGCTAGTTTTCACTGCTGTATGTATTTTCAGTGGATTTTTCACACAACAAAACAGAATTAGGAGACATCTGTAAATGAAGTGATACCAGTAGTATACGGTGCTTATCTCTGAATGAGTTCTAGCAAAATAGAGAATATTGGGGGGGGGGGCATTCTGGAAATCAAATGATCTCAAATTGTTTCCAAGGTGCTTGGAAGAGACCAAAACCAGTGATATACACAAATTTGGCATATGGCATGAAATACCAACTGCTGTGTGTTTCCTTTATGCAGAGAATAAACTAAAGGGTCAGGTGGTGTGGGTCACTGGAGCTTCGAGTGGGATTGGAGAGGAGCTGGCCTACCAGCTAGCGAAGTGTGGCTCACGCCTCATCCTGTCTGCTCGGCGTGAGGATGAGCTAAGTCGGGTGAAAAATCATTGTTTAGGTGAGATATTTTTATTGTAAGCTACGTTATCGGCTCATTCAGCCGACTTTAAACATTTGCTAACTCTATTATTTCTGTCATTTATTCTCCAAGAGTGCTCCGATCTCCAGACTGACGATATTCTCGTTCTTCCACTTGATCTGTTGGAGAGGTCATCACATGAAGAAAAGGCAAAAGCTGTGATCCAGCACTTTGGACATGTAAGATCGCTGCAATTACTTTATTACAAAGCAATATTTTTGTTTGCATGACTAATAATTCACTTTTACATAACGATTTTCCAGATCCCTGAGGTAATAGTTGTCCACTTTGTCCTGTTTTGAAAGACAGCTTGTTAAATTGGTACAATTTCACTTAACTTAAGTGTTCTCTTGCTTTCATATTATGTTCATGTGTAACTCTGAAAGTGAAATAATTCCATCTATTAAAATCACACTTTTCTCTTTTTATTCAGATCGATGTCTTAATTAATAATGGCGGTCGGAGTCAGCGCTCTCTTGCTACAGAGACGAGCATTGATGTGTGTGAGGCTTTAATGGAGCTCAACTTCCTGGGTACCGTTTCCATCACCAAGCAGGTTCTGGCTCACATGATGCAGCAAGGCCGTGGGAGCATTGTCACCGTCAGTAGTGTAACTGGCATTATGGGTGTGCCCCTGGCATCAAGCTATGCTGCTAGCAAACATGCTCTTCAGGTAAAGAGAGAATGGAAAGAAACTACAACAATCAAAGAACTCTCTGATGAAAAAAAAAAACACATAAGAGTTTTATATGAGAAATAATTAAGATCAAGATCTTGTACATCCCATTTCTGATTGTAATTAAATTGTCTAAAGGGTTACTTTAATTCCCTCCGGATTGAGCTGAGTGATCGTCCAAACATATTCATCAGCATGGTGTGTCCAGGACCTGTGAAATCACAAATTGTCCAGCATGTGTTCACAGAGGAATTGAACAAGGTGATGTGTTTTATTTATTATTACACAACTGCTAATAGTTAATTATTTCAATTAACGGTAACTGTTTCCCTTTCATTACATAAGCCTCCGCCCAATCCTGGTGACCAGGACTATAAGATGCCAGCAAGTCGCTGTGCGCGTTTAATGCTCATCGGAATGGTCAACGGTGTCAATGAGATGTGGATTTCGCAGCAGCCCTTCCTCTTGTTATGTTACTTGTGGCAGTACACGCCCACATTTGGTTGGTTCGTCATGAATACGCTTGGGATAAGGAGGATCCAAAATTTCAAGGCTGGTTTGGTAAGTGTATGATCTCTAGAGGAAATCTATGCACCATCGTGCATAGATGACCTTTGCACATACCAGGGAGATCTTCTGATTTTCTGAATTCAAGTTGATGCCTTTTGTTAAAAATAATTCCAGACACAATGTCCTGAATTATTTCTGACAAAAAATTATATTGGAGATCACATACTCATACTTCATTACAAAGAGTCTCTGGAGCTCGACCGCTTATACACATTGGCACTAAAAACCCTTTTCTTTTTTTTGTCCAGGATGCAGACTCCTCTTACTTCACAAAGCCCAAGACATCCTGAAAGTAAGGTCAATGCCAAAGATGGATTCCTTGGACTTCATATGGAATGTTTAATCCAATAAATGGATCTGACCAGCATATATTTTTGATTTTCTGACATTAAAATCCAAAGAAATGTTTTGGGGTGTTTATAAAACCACGGAGGAATTTAAACTGGTGCTGGTTGTCATGAAAAATATATTCAGATGTTGGAATTAATGATAAAACAAAAAAAAATCAGAAAAGAAACAATAACTTGACATGCCTGCTTCCTTCTGAAACTGCCTTGATTAGAATTTAAATACAGTAAATCAATGTAATGGACATTTTGCTGATTGTAACTTCTTTGTAACCGCTCAACTGATTGTAACTGCTCGACTGCTTTGAAATGAAATGCATCTTATTTTTTTATCATGTTATATCTCTTCTACAATTGACTAAATCTGACCTTCTCAATAAATCAGTGAATTGTCTATCATGTTAATGATTTTGTTTTCAAATGTTAAGTAAATCTTATATTTCTCTCTTGTAATAAGTGGTATCAGTCTGAACTCCTGGTCGAGAGCCTTCGTGGTACATCACATTCCTTCAGAAAACTGTTGAATTATCCAATACAATTCTAGTTGGAATGATCTTGGTTTAGTGAAACAAACGCTGCCTCTGCCAAAGCTGTTTTATTATAATTATATACAGATACACATACAAAGATATGTACAAAAGAAAAATTCATTTAACTACCATATTTCAGATTGTAAACAAGTGGATTGTAAACAAAACAATAGCAATGAACACCTTGACCACACAGCAAGACATACCAAAGGCACATCCTCGACATCTTTAAACATTAAAGTCCTTTTCCCGGTTTTGTCATGAAGGGAAATTACATGGAAATTGTAATGCAAGAAGCCCAATAAAACCAGAGATATTCATTGTGTTTTCTAAAAGGGAAGTGATGAGTACACTTAATGACATCTTTTTTTTTTTTAAGCATAAACATTAATAAACCACAAAACGTTCTGTGGAAGCCTCACCTGTTTTTCTTTCCACTTTAATGTGCTGTTCTAGGAGGTAGTCCACATTGTCAGTTTACAGGATTCTGCAACGAGTACAGGGGTAACAACTGCTTCTCCCTCAGCGGTGTAGGAAACAATGCCCCGAATAAGTTGTTTCCCATACCGACATAAGTCTCCTGAATTCTTGTGTCAACAATTTCATAACATTCAATACCACTGAAGGTACTCTTTCTTATCTTTGCTAAACTTCCAAACATGACCTTCCGAGTGTCCTTTAACCTTGGAAACTAAAAAGATTCCATACATTTCTGTGACAGTACCAAATAAGAAACCATCTATTCACAGAGTGGGTTCAACAGGAAGAAGCCATATGTCAGAGGCAGGGGAAATGAAGGGGGGCCGAGGAGTAAATGGGGTATCCTAGAGGAGGATCAGCTGCCTGAACAGTTAGGTTCCTCAGCATGAAGGGGTGAGCCTGGATGCTGTAACGCTCCTCATCATCGTTAGTAGCGTACAGGAGCTCCCAGGATAAGTTTGCCCACTGACCTCGCACACCCTCTCCGTTCAGACGGCCCACATGCACTAGCTGCTCCTGCAGGGAAAGGACTCGTCCCGTGTAGGTTCCCTGCGGATCAAACAGGCATTAATAGAAATATACTATACATCGCCGAGACAGGCTCTGAAACGTTAAACTAAATTGCATTCCAGTGTCTGAATATAAATGTGCTTGGGACTTTTTATAGTTTAGACTGAAAGTGAAATATTGCTGTTACCATGGCGAGGTCCTGTCCTAAACAGAATAGGAATGGCTTCTCCTGAAGGACACTGTCGTGCCAGCCTTTCTCAGTCACCAGGCCGATGTACCAATCCCTTTCATATTCCTCCAAGGTACTGAACAGCTCTTCAGGAGACGCCAAGGGCCCGAGACTTGCTTGATCAAACAGCAGCTTGAAACTGAACCTTATGGCAAACAAAAACAAAAAGTTAAAAGTTCAGGGAAGCAACATATTTTCCTGCCACAGATAAGCTCTGGTGATAATTAACAAAACTGGGTCTGCAACAAAACTGAACATTTACCTGAAAGCACGAAGTGCAAGTTGGTAAAGTTCTTTACTGGAGGAGAGCCAGTTGAGTCCTTCCGTCCAAGGTATATCTCCACAATAGAGTCTGTAGACATAACTGGGGCTTGTAAAAGCAGACTCCGCCCCCAGTGAGATGAGGCATGACATTGCAACACGTGTGTGCAGCTCTTTCAAGACTTCGTCCTCCTTCAGGGCTTTAGTCATGTCCTCTGTAGTCCCGCCCTGCACAGCAGGACCAAACTGCCCCAAGGTGAAACGAAACCAGTCCTCGGGAAACAAAGACCTGAGCTGCAGCAAACGGGATGGCAGCAAAGGAGCTGTCCGCCAGCCCATCGGTAGGTTGAATACCTCTGACTGAGGGCAGCTGAAGTTCAGCTGAGGGAGAGAGCCGGGACTTTCTGTGAAGACCTCTGGGTTATGGCCTTTATCTGCTGCTGGCATGGCGATGCCCAGACCCAGAGGCTGCAGTGGTTGCAGGGCAGAGAGAGCCATGTTCTCAAAAAGACTGTCCATTTCTACAGAGCCGGGCAGAGAGGCCCCCGTCTGCAATGCCATGTGTCCGGGCTGGGCCTCCGCAGTCACTAAAGCCACAGTCCGCCGGGTCGGTTGAGGTCCAAATAAGTCATCCTCATCTGACCAATCCCCAAAGGAGGTCAAACTGGAGCTGTCCTGTCTGAACCTGAGAGAAGACACATTGGATTCCACGATGACGGCTTCAGGTGGCTGGTTACATGTAGTTTGGGCCAACTGGGAAGACTGGGACTTCCTGCCTCCAACTCCTGGCCCTTCTTCACTGCCCCATAGAACTCCTTTATGCTTTTGCACACCGTGTCGAAGAAGCAACCACACCAGTGCCTTGAGAAAGTCATCCTGAAGTTTTCGCAAGTTGTCATGAGAGTCAATAATGCCAGAGAGAACATTTCGGGCATCGGAGTAGACTCTAACTGCAAGGGTAGCGCAGGGAGTAAGAGCATTCCCCCAGTGCAGGTTAAAGCCCTGCGTGAACCCAAGACGTTCAGGACGCTCAAAAGCAGCTTCAAACACCTCGTCCACCCTTCGTGCCTCCACTGTGTGGCAAGATGTCTCCTGCAGCTCCAGACCCTGAAACAAAGTGAGCATTATGTAACCTTCTTGTGACTGCAAGATAATTCTAAAAAGAAAAGCATGCACCACCTTGATATTGACTGTACAGTAGCCGTATCCTCTCTCCAGGATCATTATCCAAACCATGCGGTCCTGAAAGCGGCCAAGAAAATGAGAGCCAGGGGCTAAAGAACCTACAAAAGAGTAGAGGTGGGGGGGGGGGGGTATCCAAACATCTATCATGTTAGAAGGCAACTCGGGAAGAACAGTGTCTTTGTGCATAATGTAACGTAAAGGGCATCTTGTAGCACATTTCTCTTTTCATCAGCTTTGCGTCCCTCTGCTGATTACGTTTATAACGTGCTCACTGGATGAGCTGCAGGGAGACGCTTCCCATCACCGTCGTACAAGAAGGTCATGATACCGTTTTAACTGGATGACTGCACAGAGATCTAAATATTGAATGTTTTCTTGGCCTTAGCTTTCCATCAGGCTCCAAAGCCATCTTCAGTATAATGTTGTTGTTTTTTTGTTCACCAGAAGGCAAGCACACACGTAAACAGCAAAGCTTTTCTTTTAAGTTAAATAGTGCGCATCCTGGTGAAAAATAATGTCATGTCCCATAAAAACAGCTCAGAATAGCCCCGACCAATGCCTCATGATGGGAAGTGAGATACGAGGCAGTTTACTACCCTGCTCAGCGCTCCTCCAATGTTAACAAAGCAAAAGAGCATCGCCATGAGCAGCACTACACCCAAAATAAATAAACATGAAGACACGATCGCTGCTTATTTATTCAGTTTTGAATCATCCAGTCATAAATAATCAATTGTTCCCCTCCTGATGGAACCCAGAACAAAACCCAAGCAGTAGCTCTTGCAGGCTTCGGAGTATGACACCATTAATGGTGCAGAAACATTTGGCTGTAATGAAGATCAGAGGGTTTTTTTTGGGGGGGGGGGGGGGGTCACATCACAGGAAGCTTAACTGGATCATGCAGGCCCACATTTCTGCTAGCAATACCACAGAGCTGCCCACAACAACATTCCTCTCACTATTAAACCGTATGAGGCGATGCTCCAATGCTCACTGAGTTGCATAACGTCTCTACTTGACCTATAGGAAAGTTCAGTGGCAGCAATAGTACAAGTCAAAACACATGCCAAAATAATTCGAGTTTTGTTGGAGTGGCATGTGTAATGTTTGCGGCTCTTTAATAGCTTTAGCAGCGAGAGAGTATAAGCAAAAGGTAAACATAAATCACAACTCCTTTTCTCCGTCTGTATTTCACCTGTCATTAAAAAACGCAGTTATTGAGACACAAACATTTCTAAGTTTTTGATGGATGGGTCAAAAAATCTTTGGATTTTCTCCAAAGTAATTATTTGCAGCGTTATTTGGATTGAATTCGCTGTGCTCAGTGAGCGATGGACATGTAATAGATATGTTCAGACAGATTTGCAAATCTAGTCAATGATAAAATAGCAAAACATCGATTATTAAATAGATATCAAATATGGACCACTAACCCATTGATCCTCTTGCAAAGGCCATCCTCAGAGCATAGGCCAGATTTCCACTCATCTGCTGGTAAAATATTGAGTCTGGACAGGGACAGGCGGTGCCTACAGGGCCGGGCCAACTGCGCTGAGGCCTGGGAAACCCCACCAGGAAGACGGGCAGGGTGAAGAGGGGCAACAGAGGGGCAGAGAGCAGAGCAGAGAGTGTCACCACTGCCAGTAGCAGCGGGCAGAGGCAGGTGTTCAGAGCCAATAGAGTTCCAGCTGACTGGCGCCGCTGCTTCTTCTCTGTCCAAGATGTCACCAACAAAGTCAAGGTGAACTTAAGCTTGGCAAGAAACTGGGTCAGCCTGTCAATCATGAGGCCCACCTGGATCAGAAGAGCAACCATGGAGAGCAGTGAGCTACTGAACCACTAGTAGGTCCTACCAAATGTTGTTTGAGTGATTGGGACAATGTTTCTATCATGTATAACATCAATTTTATCTAAAACAACCACACATCTGTATTAAACAGCAAAGTGTTTTAAGACACAAGGTAGAAAGAGTACTAGACACTTAAGAGCACGCAAGAAGTACACAAGATGCATAACCATTGGTGCATTTCCACGAAGAAAAGAAGTTAGAAGTTATTGATGTTTTCCCTTTCAATGGAAGATGGGTGCATACAGTTTAGAAGAAAACATTATGTTCATAGATCATCATCATCGTCTGAGACAAATCTCTCAGAATAAACTCAGATTCAACTTGTAACCATAGAAATGGAAAAAAGCAAGTTATCAGTCGAGTCACAATATTCAATATTTTGATTTTGCAAAAAATATAAAGAAGTAAGGTTGAATTCAGACGTATCAAAAATGTTTCGGTCAAATTTAGCAAAATGCAGTTAATATGCTTTACAGTGGAGGAGGAGCTACTGCAGTGTGAAAAAAGCAAACTCACCAGAAGAAGCTGAACTCCAGTTCCCAGGTTGTCCCACCCAGGCAGCACGTTGTCTCTAGCTGCGAGTCGCATCAGGACCACCACCGCCGTTTGCAACAGAGCTTCCTCTGAACTCTGCCACACCTATACAGCAACAAAGAGCGATCACAGCCAATCCCCACGTACTCATTCTACAATTAAATAATACTGATACGTGAACTGTGAGTGTGAGCGTACCACTCTAAATGCTCGCGTGAATCCCACACTGAGGGAAACCCTATGGAGTAGTTGCAGAGATTTGTCCACTGACAAGAAAGCAATCATTGCAAATGGAGACACTGGAAAGAAAAAACATTAAATGTGCGTCAAAAACAAGTTTAGGTTTTGTTTTCACTCTTGATAGGTGTTACCTTCTTAAAATATATCAGAAGTAGCTCACCAAGATGAAGAAGGACTCTTCTGATTGCTGCAGCAACATACAAGCCTCTGTTCCTCTGCTTGAAAGTCTGCACGCTTGCCATTCCTTTAGGGTACAGAGGATTGATGAAAACTCCTCCAAATAAATAGGCCCCCTGAATCTCTCTGAGAGCCCAGCAGATCAAGTAGAGCGCAAGGAGAAGATAGCCGATAGGTGCCTGGGCTCCTGCAACCAGGCTCTGTGACTGAACTGAACCGAAGAAATGATGCAACAAGCCCGCTTCTGTCATCGCCGCCAGAAGCAGGCTTAGATAAAGCAGGAGCTCCCTGCAGCCAAGAGTCCAGCCGAAGGAGTTGGGAGTACGAGGTGGTGACTCCCCTCTGCAGAGTCCATGATCCCCAACGGCCGCCTGGGCACCTTTGCAGAGTGTACCAACCTGGCTGAGGTCAAGGCTCAGCAGAAACCCCATAGAGATGGAGAAGATGACTACACCCAGCGACGAAGGGATGAAATAGTTACACACAGCTACGCCGGCAGATACTCCGAACATCAACAGCAGCCTGTGGGACAGCAGACATGCATACAGTCAGTGCTGAGGATGTGCATGCTGCTGTAAGAGTCAACTGGAAATTGGGATGAGGAGACGGAGAAAGACGATGAGAACGTTTACTCCAGATGAGGGCTCTGTCAGACTCAAATGGGCACAGTGAAATTATAACAGCGTAACTGGCGAATATATGTAGATGTAATAACTGTAATACCAGAAGATACAAGATACATTCATTACTATGTAATAAGCTATGAAAAGGACAAACTGGCATCATTCATCTGTAACAGTCCCTTCTGTGCTCTTTGTCTGTGTGTTGTCTTCCTTCTCAATGCATTGCAACAATTCTGAAGAAGGTTCAATGAACATCTACCTGAGGTTGCTGGACATGGGCGAGCCTCCTAATCCAAACACGAGAGCTTGTTCCATACCCCAGAGGAGCAGGGCATCCAGTGGAGGCAATAAACCTAGTGCCCACAGCAGAGGTAAGAAAAGGAATAGCACATGAAGAATTTGGCTGGCCAATTGGAGCTCAGGGGCAGGACCTGAGAACCTACATGAAACAATGACATTATATAATTACTTATAATAACAGAAAACATAAACACATTAACATATAAGACTTCTTAATTCATTATTTTTGCTCTTGCTCACCTTTCAGCCAAGTCCACAGTAATAAAAATGAAAATATAGAGGGGCCGGGTGAGCGGAGTGATCTCATAAGTGTCCTGCGCCTGGAAAGTTGCCGTCTCTGTCGCTGTATTTACAATGAGGGAATACTCAGCTATACACAGCGTCACCCAACTCAGGACAAAGATGACCAGCGATATGGCAACGCCGCCATACAGAGCGGTCAATCGTCCAAGTAACACATACCATGTCCCAAAGCCACAGAGCACCCCAGCTAGGACTGCGTGCAGCACAACATTGAGCCCAAACCTCTTCCCGGGGGCAATGAATCGAACGGTCTCTGGGCTAACGCAGTGGGTGAATTCCACTTCCTCTTCATCGATCAGGATGTTGGGGGCGCCGAGTCTCTCCACTGCGCCACTCCTTCGTGATGCGTATAACGCCAGGGCCTGGACAGCTGCTGCAGCCCCAAACATGAGCGTGCCAGACAGCACTGTGGCATGGAGCTCCCGAAGCAGCTGCAGCTGGCAGAGGAGGGTACCGATGCCCCCAAAAAGCCATGGTGTCAGGAACAGGACAGCCTGATTGACATAGACATACGGTGGGGCACAATAGCCCAACTTGAAACGCGGACCCCCCAACACCGTCTGCGGGAAGCGCTTCCAGAAGAACTCCTGCTTGTACTCATTAAGAAGGGGCACATCTGGCCCCATTCTGACCATTCCCGGAGGGGTGGCAGGTCATCTCCACGGAGCTGACGGGCGGAGTCCATTCATTTCCACGTACACAATGAAGCTATGTGGAATGAAGCACACTTTCAGTTAGACGATAGGCAAATGACCAAACCAGCGAAGGACTGACCCACAACAGCACGTCCTGCCTGGGCCTTCTAATGTAGTAGCGTCACACAATATGTCGGTAGTAAACAATAAAGGAGTTTACTGCCGTTACACCATCAACCATCTTCCAAGGAGGTGAATGTCACTTTGTTTTACAGATCTGCTGGATATTAGACGTCCTGTAATCAAGGGGTTCGCCTGCATGAACGTTATTGATCATATTATTCTCAGGTTGAATTAGAAGTCATATGCCATCCAGGTAATGAGCGAAGAGTACGGTGTTTACTAGACTTCTGTAAGAATGTCTTTGTCTCTGCGCGTTAGCTAGCTATTAGCAGCAAGACTTTAGCTTGACTCTCCTTTAGCATGTTACTACTAAGAGGTAAATAACAGCAGCTTGGTAACCTGGATGGTCAGTGATATGAGATAGACTTACCGTTAACAGCAGAATAGCCAAATCGATTTCAAGTTTGTGTAAAGAAAAAAAAGTATAATATGTGCGGAATTATCAGGAAACGATTGGAATTCGTTTATAGCTACTAGCGAGCTAACTGCATAAAAAAAACAAGCATCCTCGGCGTGACACGCAGAGAGATTGTAACCAATAGGAGTAGAGAGAAGAGGAGAGCGTGTCTTCTGATTGGTTTAAAACATGTAAAACCCGCCTCTCGTGTCAGCCAATCCCACGCCTTCAATAACCCTTCATTATTGATATAAAATTGACCAACAGAGATCAAACAATAACCTTGGAGTGGCTCCTTGTCCGTGCGCAACTGCGCATAGCTGTTTACTGTCGCTGAAATGGAGCATGAGGCGTTCAATGCGCACCTTGGGAATTTAAAATAGAATAGAATAGAATAGGACTTTATTGTCATTACACACGGTGATGCAATGAAATTAGACAGGCTCTGTGTTGTTCTTTTTTTCTTTCTTTAAAAAAAAAGCACTGTGTTTTTTTAAAAGCTGCCTGATGAACAATACCAACTTGAATTAATTCTTAAGAATGCAAAAAGGCCGATGCCAAATTGGATAATCTACAAAAGCAGACCACCTGACTGCTCTGAAGATTCCCATTATATTTACCAGAAAAACGAACATTCTTCTCTGTTGCGTGGCCATTTCTGCATTGTTTCTGCCATGCTAACCACCTGGAACACTTTGAAATAATGTGATAATCGACACACAAATAACCTGATAAATCACACACAAGTCCTGTTGTGCTACACGTCTGCACAAAACTCAAATAATTAAACTTTTCATTTTAATTGCAACTCACTAGATTCTGTTGCCTGATTCGCCTTCTCGTTTGCTCTTTACTGTCGGGACACACTGTCACGGTGGACAAATATCAGGAAAATATGGCAATGTGGCAAAATTGCTTTTAGATAAAAAGTAGAGAATATATTTGAGGGGATTAAAAATGAATTATTCAACAATAAAATAATGTATTTGTTGATGTTGACCTGAAGTTGGTTGCCGTCAGCAGCTGAAAGAAGATCAAATATTTTATATTACACAAACAATGTAATTGTAACCAAAGCACTTCTAAAGTTAATACAAGCTGGTGAGTGTGTATTGAATTTGGAGCTTAATGTTGTTCATCCATTACACGCACTCCGCATAATGCTGCACAAAACATCAATCACTGTCCCCGTCCCGCTCACGTCACTCACATCACCCAACCCTAAGAGTAGAGTAGATAGCAGTGAAAACACGGTCCATTCAGCAATTATTCACAGAGTCTTGGACTAATGGTGCTCTGAATGAACAGACACAGCAAATGTAGGGAGTTAGTGGGCCGGCAGTAATGGCCCCATACAGAGCACGTGTTGTTCTATGTGGGTGTGGGGGGGGAGCATCATCTATAACTGATTCGCGACAAGCACAAACATGTCTAATTATGAATCCAGACTACAACTGCAGAAACTACAGCTCACCTCCCCTCCACCGCCCACTCTGTCTCTCTTTCACTCCCTCCTTCCCTCCCGTCCACGTTGGACTTGATATCAGGCAAAATGAAAATGTAACCTGTCACATTCCATCCCGTCCATTGGACCAGCATATAACCCTGTGGTACGTTCACATGAAGGGCGGGAGCAGAGGAAGAGAGACATGGAGAGCAGTACATCTGGCTTCACTCGGAAATCATGAATTATTCATCCTTATGGTAATTTATATTTAATGTTAAAAAATATTGTCACATATGCAAAAAAGCAACACACTTCGCAAAGTGGCATGCTCAACACGACCTTACACTGCTCTCAGAAATACAGCTGCAGTACTGATATTCTTCTAGTATATCAATACTAGGCACATTTTACTCAAAAATAAAATGTGTGTTTATCCTTTGCAATACCTAATGCATTAAAGAGCTCATGCTGAGCACCCAAATCTGTGCATTAGGGTTGCTCCCCCCCCCCCAATGTGAGTCCATCAGCTGCCATGTGATGTCAGGCAGAGCCAGGTAATGACAGTGCACTCGCTTGCAGTCATTAGCCCCGCTTATTGCTGGGAATTAATACAAATTAAGTGAAGTTAAGTACATGCATTAGAGGAGCCTATTTGAGTGGAGCTTTTTTTTTTTTTTTTACTTTTGCAGCCTCAAGCGGACTTCTGCCTCACTATGTTAGCAAAAGCTTCAGTGAGGACACACACAAAACCAAACTGCAGCATGCACATCTGCTCTCAACTGATAAAATGACTAGTCTGGAGGTAAAAGTCACCCAGGACTGATTAGCAGTATTTAAATCGAGAGTCAATAGAGCTCCAAGGACCCCTAGTGGTTACCTGGATGAAATATGGGTGAAAGTCTTCCGGAAAATTAAGGGATGAATATTAAATGATTACTTTTTCTTGTTACTCTACATAAAACTTGGAATTAGACAGTCCTATCTAAATCTTTCCACATGGAGGAATCCGTCACGTGTGAGTCCAAGCGGTTCCAAAACGGAAATAGTGATTTGAAATCTCTTTATATAATGTATCTCACACATTTAAGGCTTAGATAGATTTTTTTGTTATTTAAAGGACTACTAGATTAGGCTAAACTAACAGGAAGAGAGGGAGGTTCATAATCTCCTGTTCAGCAGAACTACCGGTAATATCATAAATAGTCAGTAGATTCGGTCCCGGTTACAACGTTCGCCTAATAGTCCAAACTGTGGTGGGGTTTTCGGAAAGAGGCTAACGTGATGAAAATGACTACAAAATCCATTTGGACCTCATTCTAGATTACATCTTTATCTGACCGCCTGCAGATTATTGTCCACAGAGAGGTGTGCTAAAGCTGGATTATCCACTTGCTGGTGATGCATTCGACCTAATGGATGCGATGTGCCAAACTCACACGGTCTTACATCTGTGGGTGTTTTTCACTTGTTAAGGCCCAAGGATGGAATAGCAGCAGAAATGACATCAAAACCTCTCATCCTCAGATTACCATGTTAGTTATCCAGACATGTGGAGAGAAAATTAGGTCACAGTGATTTTAAATGCATTTGAAAGAACACATTTGAATCAGCCATCGAGCAGCCCAGTTTTATTTAATTCTGATACATGACCATGGTCATTCGTTGTTGCACGTGTTTGTATCAGGGCTGCACCTCTTCCGGTCACTACATGGGTGGTGATTTGGGATTACTTGGAAATCTGGAATACAAAAAAATATATACGGAAACAGTGTATAATGACTTTTAAACAGTATGAATATGTTTAGGATTTTAGATTGACCAACGTTCTATTTTTTTCCAGGTTGAGATACGTGACGATGACTGGTCCCATCATGTGAGACGCCTGTGGTTGTCGGGTTGCTTCCTAGTCTTCCAGTGTGTCTAAAAGCAACATCAGTTTGGCCGTCTTGAGCAGTATTACTGTGCTTATCCTTGTCTGAAATGAGATTTAAAATCACAATCATCTGGAAAATCAGATCAAATAAGAAATTAATTATCTCTATTAGGGCAATGGCACACTCACGCTTGTGCATGTGATGAGATTGGGCCTCGTCTGTGTTGCCCTGTAGCCCTCCGGCTACACTGATTCCTCTTAGAGGAGTGTACCGAGGCAAGAGGGGTAGAAATCCAGGTAGGTTTATTTCGGTGGGAAGAAGAGAAGCTGCAGCGCACTGGGGGCATTGCTAAATAGAAATGTTAAATGTTAACGAGGAAGTATAACGAAGATAATGACAATAAAAAGAAGAGTTACCCTACCGATGCTCATACATGTGGAACAACAGAAGTCACAGGCACTAACTGGGAGTGACAACTGAGAAGGCGGTTTAAGAGTCACCAGGGAAGGTTAGGGTCCTAATCTGAATATCCCGGATCTATGCTCTGTCTTTTTCCACATCTACTATATGTTTAACTAGCGGAGGGGTTCATGTTGACCTGGCTAATAGGCTGTAAATCCGCTGGTGCGTTATCGGCCGGGCACATTTCATCTAATCAGCAGGATGATGCCAGCGGGCTTATCCTGCTTTTAATTCAGAGCTGTGGTAGCATTACTGCACCGGTCTCTCATAGTTCAGTCTGTTTCATCCTGCAAAGTAAAGAAGCAACCAGAACATGAAAGTGTTGGAATGAACTAACACATATATCCGTTCCTGAAAACTGACTTTATTCCCAATCCTGTTAGTATTTTGTTTTTTTTTATATATATATATATTTATTTTTAATTAACTCAGCATATTTCTCAAGCCTGAAGATAAATGGTGTCAAATTGTCTTCACACTGCCAGGTATAAAATTATGGGTATTAAATGCTGATACTTTAATTACTGTGTTGTCTCTAATGTTTTTAAATGTAAGATTGTTGTGTTTTGTTTCTTTCACCCCAGTAAGATCTGATGGATCTGTAAGGAGGAGCTCAGCACTGGTCCTCTCTTCCAAGGTAATCGTCACTCCGTCCAGGACCTGTAGCGTTGAAAGCTGCAGCACCACCTCTGGTCTGTAGAAAGAGTTTTTGGCCACCTGAAATAAAAACACAGCTTCTGCTTGATAAATGTTGCAGACTGCAGCAGTTTTATCATCGGTGTCTCAGCGAAGCCTGGCCCACGACATCTCGGATGAGAGTGACGGACACCAATGTGGTTCCAGTGACCCAGCTGACAGCAGCATCAGCCCCATGCCCAGCTGAGGGCACCCCCCCCTCTGGCAAGGATACATATTCAGCTTGATCAGTCACAGAACTTCATGTTCCTATAGGACACTGCTGCTGCGATCAAGTCGGGAATAGACGCCAAAGGATGTCCAGCAGAAAGGAAGGGACAGACTTGGATGAGGGAATATGGGTAGAGATCTCATGGATGCATTGTCTCTGGGGGTGGCTGTTGGCCTCTACCCCCTGGCAGGATTAACCCTTCCTGTGGGAAAAGGGGGGGGGGGGGGGTCAAGCAGTGCAGAGGCCACCACAGCTGAGCATGGCCCTATGGCTCTGCTCAGGCCTGATCCATTAACTCCAGATGGGTGGTGTAACGGGGCCAATCGTACCCTGCCATTTGGTTGGCGGATTTGTCTGTGATGCTGCCAGTTTGAGTCACAGCAGATGGCCCATCGTGTAATCGCTTAATTTGGAACCACTGAGTTAGGCGGGGATAGTGTGCTTCATTTTTTATTTCTTTTTTAAGTGAGAAATAGAGCTTGTGAGCAGGTTTCTTCTTCATTTCTTTACAGGTGATGGAGCTCAAACGGTTCTGTGACTGAGAGTCGTGCATCGTAGCTCATATTAGCAAAGTGAACCCGGGTGATAATTTTTCCAAGTTCACGTCGGCTAATTGTGTTTAAGTGCTCAAACATTTGAAATACTCACGGGATTACCAACAACAGAGAGCACCGTCAGCGACGGAAGAACGTCCAGTTTGTCAAGTTCTGCAATGCTCTACGAAAAAGAACAAGAACACAGATTTTAAGCTTTTCATCTTTCAAAAGTGCCTAATTGAACTTTTCTTGGCTGAACCTTTTCTCAGGATGGGAGCAGCTGCTGTGATGAGAGAGATTAACATGTGTGAGCTCTCATTAAGCTCATGGGAGAGTTTGGGCACGCAACAGGATACGGGAGTGTTTTCTATCGCTCGCAGGTTTATGGTTGCAGTTTTTGTGGGGGGCTCAGCCTCCAGAGGTAGGACAGGTGCAAAGTCATAGTCTGCTTTATTGTCAATTCTGCAGCATGCACTGGACACGCAGAGGATTTAAATTCCTTTTCTCTCGGACGCTATGTGAAACAATGAGCATTCATAACTAATGAACAATCTAGACAATTGAAAAAATATTGTATAAAAAATATTTTTAAACATCTCATGCATTCTGCATTGACCTTGGTGATCAACGTAAGAAATCATGCAGGCGTCTCAGCTGGATATAGACATAAAAAAAAAAACAGGATGTGAGAAAGACAACGCAGCCTGCGGACAATACCTGCAACCTGTTCATGCCAAGAAACAGCTTGCGGAGCTCGGTCAAAGGATCTAGATGGCTGAGGTCCCGGATCCGGTTCTCTGTTAGGTGCAGTGCTACCAGGGCATTCTGGCTGATGAAAGAGTTATAATCCAGAGCTTTGATTCGATTCTTGTCGAGCATAAGCTTTCTGAGGTGGCAAAGTCCCTCCAACCCTTCCACGTGGCTGATCTCATTGCCTGAGGAGAGAAGACATTTTTAAAACAAATGGAACAATATCGGAAAAAACTGCTTAAAATTTCAGAAAATAAAATAAGGAGCGTAAAATTGCACACTCCGAATAAAACAATAGGTAGCAATTTAACACATTAATAAGCATTTGTTGGATTGTTTGGCGCCGGGTGCGAAAGGCATCAAAATTGCAGAGACAGGTCCTGAACGTTTCTCAGCGGAAAAAGGATGAAACGCAAGCCAGGTTTGTTTTGTGGGACGAATCAACCCGACAATGCTCAAGCTCAATCAAATTCATCAAAAGCTGCTGAAAAGACAGTCAGTTGGTCTTTTCTTTATGTCTCGTCTCCCACCTGGCCTCAGGTCAGCGGAAGGCTTTGCTCTCAGCGCTCGTCTTTTCACAGGCTCTATAAAACACACTTTTAACAGTCTTTGTGTGGGAGGAGTGCTTTTCCCAACCTTACACACCTTGAAGAAAGAGTGCTTTAAGATTGGTGAGCCTGCTGAGCTGTAGATTGGCCATATTGGAGATCCCATTGTGTCTCAAATGCAGAACCTCCAGACTGCTCATCAGCGGCTCCAGACGGCAATTGGGCCAAGTTTCCCTGCCACACAATCACAGAATGAAAGTTTGCAACTTGTGTGGTTAAAATGAACATCTCCACCTCCCTCCCGTTGCCTGGATGAGCTAGTCAGACCCCCCATTTTAGCTGCTACATGCCGACGTGTTCTTGGGCAAGACATTAAAAGTGCAATGGTTTGTCAGCCCAGCAACCTTGTGTGGCAGCTCACTCCCATCAATGTGTAAAGTGGTATTAACATCCTTCATTAATATTAACAATATATACATGAGAATTTAGAAACATAAAATAATTATAAAATCTAACCAGCTGGAAGTAGCGTTTGCAGGGTTTATAAGAAACAGCTGTGACAAATACAGCAATATAATAAAATTGTCAAGCGAGTTCAAACATATGGATGGTGAGTGCTGCCCCCTAATGGTCAGAGCCTGCAAGTTCAGTGGCAGCTCGTTCTTCACAATTAGTGATGTAAAAAAATGTAAATGCAGAAATTCATGAATAAATGAAATAAGAAGTATGCTTACCATTTGCCTTTGGCTGAGCTCTGCTGGCCATACCCACTGGATGGAACGTTGCTGTGCAATAACTGTTTTTTGGTTTGGTGAGTTTTCTGGCTTGGAAGGATGGACTCAATGTGGTTGTAGTTTAGACTCAACTCCTGTGAATGAAGACATTTTTGATTTGTCCATAGCTTAGGTCTATTTCGATACATGTCGATTGTTGGTATACAGTGTCATTGTTACTTTGATGTTGGGCAGGTAAATGAGGCTGCAGAAGGAAGTGAGGTTGTTGTTGTCTAGGTCGACAGCGCGCAAGCTACTGAAAAGGTCTGCTGGACACAGATCAACTGTCCTGTGTACGGGGGGGACAAAGCACGTTTACTCTGAGTAGTACATAGAACAGTAAATCAACATCATTGGGCTTATTTTTTGGATGTGTGTCTGCAGTCAGGCTATTACTTAAAGGAGCAGGAGTGCAGGATGAGGTTAACGAGGCCTGTGAAGTTTGAGTGGCCGAGCTCTTCTAAGACATCAGGGGTTAGCATTCCTTCAAATTTAAGCTTTGCATCGTCAGACTCAGTTGCATCCTGAAAAAGACAATCCGATAATGACAAATGTTCACCATCAAAACGTGTGTGAAGCTCAGCTGGTTGCTATTATCAGCACGTACCACCGCGATACCATCCAGAATTTTAAGGAAAGGAAGCTGGAAGATCACGTAAAGCCGATAGTTTTTTATTTTCTCCAATAAGGGATTCCCATAAAGGTCTAGAATGATGAGGTTCGTTAAGCCCTGGTAGGAAATAAGAGCACACAATCAACATAAGATTAAAAAATAAATCTGTAACCTGTTAGTACGTTCTTTTGTTATTTCTCTCCCTCTGACCTTCAGAATGCGGACATCTTGGGACAAAGAAATGTTGTTGTCGCCAACATAGAGCTCAAGGAGGGCGTTAGCTCTCTTGATGCCACACAAGCAACTGATACAGTTCTTCTCCACCGACAGAAAGGACAGGTTGGGCAGCTGATCTAGGACAGAGACATCCAGACTGGACAGCTGATTCCCGTCCACACTGAGTTTGGTTAGCCGGTGCAGTTTTGGCAGGCCTGATTAAAAATGAAGCGCGAAGGCAGTTATACAAATAACACTGTACATGATGGATCTTAATGTTGCAAAATATAGTCTCTTCATATCCAAGTTGACAGTGTGACGAACTCACTCAGCGTGCTGATGCTGTTGTTGTTGAGAGAAAGCTCCTCCAGCTTTACGCAGCTATCGAGACCCTCCACTGTGGAAATGTCATTATCATTAAAGGAGGCCCAGCGCAGATTGACCAGCTTCTCCAGATTGATCAGTTTGGAAATCCTCTGGTTGTCAAGATTCAGGGAGGTGATCTGGAAAAAAATGTGAGTCCGTTTTTAAGCATCTAACGCACGGCATACAGTTTAAACTAGAGATGTGCAGTATCGACAATATGTATTACGTTACTCGCCTTTTCAGCCCAGTCAAACTCAAGCTCTTGGTTCGGGCCCCAGGGCGCTGGACTGAGATGACATAGGGGTCGGCCGACCGACAGCAGGCTGAGACCGCGAGGACGGTCGCTGTCGGTGCGCGAGTGAGCCAGAAGACATGCCTAGGGCCAAAGATTTGATTGGACATTAGCACATGCCGAACTAAACACCCGGATGTTCAAGCATGTTATTGTTTTTTAGCTTTTTTTTGCACAATAAATCAACTATCTGTATCTGTTATATCTTAACCTGGTTAATCTCGGATCTGGCAACCATTTGAACAGCGATAGAAGACTCCTCCTTTGTTACCATCACATCATCCAGATGAGTGAGAGTCACTAGATGGCCCAGTACGGTCGCTCTGACTGCTTTGGGCTGGAAAAGGAAAAACAGCTTTATTTTACGGCTCCTCGTTGCACAGGGTTTGTCATTTCATGTTATTTGATAAGACAACCCACTCTCTTCCAGGGGTTGTATCGAGCGTTCAGCTTCAGCAAAGCGGGCGTGTGTTTCCGCAGCACAAGAGACTCGTCCCTGGCATTGGTCAACTGGTTCCAGCAAACATCAAGCTGTTTGAGCTGCCCCAATGCCCTCAGCCCCTCGAGGGTCGTGAGCTGGTTGAAGCTGGCATCCAAAAACTCAAGGTTGGGCTAGGATTAAGAAACCAGAGAATATAAAAGGAAATGTTTTCTTTTTTTTTTTTGTACACCACCAAAATGTCATTAAATATAACAGAATCAATTTACTACAAACATGGTGCTGTCTTATGAGCATGCACAGACTCTTTAGTTTCCTGTTTTATATACTTTTACCATGTGAGAAATGTCATCCAGGCAGGTGAACTTATTGAAGCTGATGGTGAGATGCCGCAGAGCCGTGAGGTGGGAAATCGCCTTCATTGTACTTAAACTGTTGCCATGAAGGTTCAACACCTAAGAGATGAGGCCAGTACAAGTTTTTTTTTTTCAGTTTAGTACAAAATCAAGAGGTAATTTAATGAAACCAAATTACTTACACTGATCTGACTCAGGACATTGGCTTGGGCCGCATGAAGCCCAATTTTGTCGTCGAAGCTGAAAGATTTGGGCTGTGGTTTCACTACAGGCTCCATGTTGAGGACTTCCATTTCACGGTCAATAGCATCGGACGGACTGTCATCGCTTTTAGATAAGCCGTTCTGCAACAGAGGTTGTTCTCGGCTCTAGTTACAACATCAGAATTGCTTGTGTATTTGATTTTCTTTTTAAGTTTAAACCAATAAGAAAGGAGAGGAGAGGCAAGAAAGTCAGAATATTTGCATGTATTTGGTTCAAAGACATGCAGCTAAAGTTCAGTTGCATGATCAAAAACAAAGTGGGTATAGAATAACAACATAGATTAATGAATGAATGAATTACCCCCGTGATGTATTCAAAGAATATAATGTACTCAGGCAGGACAAGCTCATGGTCAAACACAAACCACCGTCTTCGGGGAGGAACGCCAGTTTGTTTCCCGAGGCCATCGGATCCTTCTTCATGAAAAGCAGAGACAGACAACGACACTGAGCAAAGACGTTCTAAAGAAGGGGATATTTGTCAGGTCTTGTGAGATACTGCGTGCCTTCACCCAATGCAGTTCTTTCCTTGGTATCCAAATCACAGTACACAGAGTCGGCTGCGGGATAGCTGCTCCCGTGGAGCGGCTCTCCCGCGCTGACGGGCACACTGTGGCCCACGAACACTTTGGAAACAACGACCTGACCTATAGCAGGAAATTCTAAACGTAAGTACAAATGGAAGAGTCACATATGGACGGGAAAATAAGGGCATAATAATGCAAGGAACACAAGCTCACTGTTGCTGAAGGAGACTGCAGGCTCGGAATCTTCTTTGCTGGCCCGTCGCACTTCATGTTCGATTCTCGGAATGTCAGCCGCGCTCAAGCTGTTGGTCAAAGGTACAGCACCGCCTCTGTCCAAGGTCTGGTTCAAGTCAACATAGATACAGCACGATCTGCCATTAATATGAAAATAATAATCATGCATTCTGTTGCATAAATTGCTAACTGATACTAAGAAATAGATTTCACGGCAGTCAGACCTTCCACTGCGCAGCTGACTTGAAGCCGTCCTCCAGAATGCACAAAAGTTCTTCCTTTTGATGACCTTTTTCCGGCTCAGGTATGTGGAACAAGTACTCCAGGTGACGTTTATAATCCCTGCTTCAAAGATTTACAACAGATTAAATCTAGTAATGGGAAGCTTTGATATATATATACTGTATATACGCAGTTATAACGTGGTCGGTGATGTTACTGCCATCTACTGTAACTTACTGTGAAGTGTTAGCGCCGTCCTCTCTGACCAGAACGCTGCGGAGTTTGTCGTCAAAGCGAAGCCTTATCGCTCTGTTTTGGATGTGGAAAATTCTTCTGACGGTAACCCCACTGACGTTGTGACTCTTAAAGTCTGAATGGCGGAAGCGGGACAGCAGGAGGTGGCAACACGATTCAAACCTGTCGAGCACACGACACACAAAAAGTGGGCTCTGCGTTCCGTAACTGTGAACTTTAATTGTGAATGTGACTTCGACCCATCGTATCTACCAAGGGTCCGTGGAGCAGCCCTCTTTAAGACGAATGTTTCCAACACTTTCTAGCTCCATTTGCAGGAACTGGACTGTGTAGTCCATCGTGTTTCTGGCTAGGATCAAATCCTGCTCGTGTCCCGCTTCAATCCTGTATGTAAAGGAACGGGAAATTATTTTTACCCCCCCACTGCGACTGTTTTAGTAATCAGATGCTTAAATGTAGAAACATGCAGTACAGTATGAGGCTAAATTGTCCCCCCCAAAAAAACAACACTGTAAAATATACAGACTCGCTCAGTCTCCCGGTCCAGACAACTAGACTTCTTTTCAATGCCTCAATCTTGCTGTGGATTTTGCGCTCCATGGCAGCATCATGACTGGCAGTGGTTGGGTCTAAACCGTCAACCAGCTGGAACGATCCATCGTCTGGGTTGCTGGCAGATTTCTTACAAACGCCGGGCCCCTTGGAGAGATCACCTTCGAGCTATAGGGAGGTGTCAAAAAAGAAATATCTGTCTTAACTGTTTACAGCAGCAGGCGAGCATTAAAGCTAAAATAACTGAATAAATACGCTCGTCACAGCTGCCGAAGTAATTTGGAATTATCTTGAGGATTTTTTACGTACAGACTTGAGGGCATGGCTGATTCGTCTGACGCATTCCTCGGGTGACCGTGACAAACTTTTCTTCCGCTCCACCAGGTTTAATTGCCTCCTTTCCAGGTCCCTCTGAGCGGTGCGCACACGCATGTTGTAGTACATCATCTTCTTCATCACTGTGGACTAAAAGAAGATGGAAAATAATACAGATTTGGCGGGAAAAAAATCAAAGTAATTCGGAGTGTATTTATGCTGACATAAATCAACCCCATAGAATCTAATTTCAACGTCTCAAATGGGCTTCAGAGGATATTCTGCAAAGCTGAACTAAAGTAAAATGTTTCCGTAAATCATTTTAAATTTAGGAAATGTGTGAAAATAAGCGCCTTGGATTGAAATGATTTACTTGTTACCTTTTTTTTTAACTCTTGTTAATAAGAGACACTTAAGGAGAAGTGATTCAGAATTAAATATATCATCTGAAGAGGCAAACAGAGATTCAGGAAAGCTCAGTCGGGTGTAACTGAGGTCCCGCTGGCGTTCTCGCTACCTCAGCTAATTCCTTGTTTTGCCTGCTGGAGACATCGTAGATGTCAAGTCGCCGAAGCCCCGGCATGTGGTAAAGTACATGCGTGGCATAGTTACACAGCAGGCACACTGGGTTTGGGGTTGACATGGGGTCATTCAGTGCCAGGTCGGTCAGATGGGGCAAATGGGCAAGCGTGGTCAGCTCCTGTAAGAACGACAACAACGGGTTTGGCTGGTTGCGTCAAAAACACTGCAAAGAGAATTGTCAGAAAGGTCCACATTTTGTATTTCATTGCTATGCAAACAAAATAGTCAAATACTTAATATTCTCTCGCAGGCTGAAGGCAGAGAAATGATGATGAGATACCTTTTTGTAAAATCATATGCTATTTTTTTCTTTTGGCAATATTTATTTACAACAGTCGTAAAAAAAAAAAAAGGAATATAAAAAATGATGCATGGAGAATTGCAATAATATGACCTGAGGCAGTTTTGGGCTTAGAATGACCTTGAAGAAGAGAATGACTGTAAATCGACTGAATAAGAATGTCGACTGAAAAATGTAAAACTGACCCATACAAACCCAGAAAGTTTCTTTTTTTAATACATAAATAAACAAAATAATGAAAGCACAAAATGTTTTTAAATCATGCTGCTCATTAACCCTTCGAAGTTCTTGTACTGCCAGAACTGATTGGAAATATGACCCTTGCATTTCACACAGAAATTACAAATGTAATTTCCTCCGACCGAGTTTAATAAGATGTAATCACATAAATAGGAGCATATTTAAACGAAGGACTTTTAAAAGAGTATTTCTGTGTCTGGTCTTACCTTAAAGGAACTGATCTTGTTTCCTGAGATATTAAGATTCTGAAGGCTGGCATTTGAATCGAGGCTGTGTCCTTCATGGGAGTTAGAAATGATTTGAATGTTAGTTTTTCCAAAATCCCAAAAATCTCAATCAATCTCTTCACAGAAAATGTGGAAGATTCTTAAAACATACCAATAAATTCAATACTGTTGTCAGAAAGGTTAAGTTCTTTAAGATTTGTCAGTGTGTTCAAGCCCTGTAGAAACACACACACACACAATGCACTTCTATCAAAAGATAAATCAGAGTAATATAAACAATGTAAAAATGCATCGTAGATAGATAGATAGATAGATAGATATTATACAGTCCATACCTGTATCTGACTTATGTGGTTATTGTTGAGCCAGAGGACTTCTAAATTGACCTGCAACTCTAAATTATTTATTTCACATATCTGATTATCATAAAGATAGAGTTTCTGTAGTTGCAGACAATTCTGTAGTCCAGATATTCCCTGGAAAAGGAGAGGGTAAGTCAGAATATGATTTTAATGAATGTGTTATTTAATATTTGACACATGTTCATATGCACAATTGACTTGCACATGATAGACTACCATTGTGCTTAAAATACTGGCAGTGATCCACACATGCAAGAGTTATTGTTGCAAGAGGAATATTAATACTACTACTACTATTTCTGTGATTAAGCAATGATTACAAGCAGCATAAGAGAACAAACTCACTGTCAAAAGGCACTCCACTACCCAGAGCTCCTGCAGCAGAGGGCAGCTCTCGAGTGCTTCGATGTGTTCAATGGCCTGGCTCACTATGGTAAGCTGGCAAAGCCTTGGGAAAAAGGGAAGCCCGACCATGCGGGGAAATCCACTGAAGAACATCTCGATGGAGACGATGTCATTTCCTTCTTGTGCAATATTTTCATAGGACACTCTATTGGCCTCGCACTGTTGAAGAAAAATATCCATCAACTCGGGTAGCGTCCCTCAGAAAAGCATTACAGATATGCTCTTATCCTAAAAGCACAACTTGGGTGAAGAAAAACAATCAGAAATATTTAACACTTTAAATTGTGGATGTATTAGTGTGTGCACTTTGTGCAAATCCAAATAGAAATGGACTTTAAGTTCATGTGACTGGGCTTTGAGTAGGGTATTAGTAATTTAAGGTAGACTTTTGGTCAATATAAGGATGCACGCCAGATAATGAGATGTTCCATTTCAACACTTTCACATAACGACTTGAGTTTCTATTATCAGACTCACCAAGTCTTTGATCACGTCCTCGTCAGTGCGCTCACTCATCCTCGTCACTGTTTACACTGATTTATCAGCAGCTCATTTGGCGTCCATGCAAACCACGTCAGGCTTTAATAGACACAGCGGAACGTGTGCAGCTTGGCCACGTTTGGTATCAGTTCGTATCCAGGCAGCAGCGGCTGTTTGGGAAGGAGGAGCCTTTGTTGGAACTTTGCGAGGTGACCTTTCTTTTATCGGCCACACGAGGGCGCCACAATGCAAATCTACTTATACATTTTTCCTTTATTTGATCAGTTTTACAGAGCGTTATGCAGAAAATTATCTCTTTTTAAACAAATAAGATTTTTGAAACAGATAGTTTTCTAACCCGTATGAAGTCCCTCTATATATTTATTTGGCTCTTACGTCACCTTATCTGGGTCAAACCCAACACACTGCTCTTGGAAAATTACCTTTCATGTTTGACTCTGCCATCCCATGACGTCATCGCCGCCAGAGCGCTGAACTAAAACAATCAACCTCTCTCCTCTCCTCCTGCCCCCCCCCCCCTCCGAGCGACCGCACCGTGCGTGTGTGCGCGTGTCTGTGTGTCTGTGTGTGTGTGCGTGTGTTTGGCGTTTACAAACCCCAGACTCAGCTGACAGACGCCGACCAGAAGCTGCGTTGTTGTGTCTGCATCCATCAGCCATCCTTGCGCAAAGCCGCTGCCTCCGCGCCCTGACAAGAAAAGGAGCAGCCTGAATAAGCTTTTCTTGTTTTCCGATCACAAGGAGGGGAGGGGGGGAGGAAAGAAAAAGCATGTCTGCTAAGCCCGGCGAGGAGCGAGGCTCGGAGGGGAGGCGGTTTGGGGATGACTGCGAGAGGAACGGCCTGTTCGGGAACTCATCCACCCGGTTTGGCGATTTGCGCGGCGAGGTAATAGGCGACATGGATCAACAATTCCATCCTTTCCAGGACGACGGCAAAAGGCCTGTTGCTATGGAAACTGCTCCTACAGGTAAAGCGGATGAGAGAAATTCATGTTTAAAAAAAAAAAAAAAAAAAAAAAAGGCAGCCTGCTATTTCATCTTTGCTGTTCGGTGCCATTTGCAGGCTGCTGCTGGTCCGAATAAAAGAAAACATGTCATGCTTTTTTTTTTTTTTGCTGCATGTCCATTAAGTTCAGGAGTAAAAGGTACTGGATCATTTACTCAACCTTTAAAACATAAAAATGCAAGAAATAGTGTAAATAAAACAACAACAACAACAAAAGTATAGTTTCATTATGCCGTGCCAGACACACACGCACACACACACACACTGTGTTATTTGTGTTCCTGGTGGAGGAGGGCGTAGCTCCTCTAACAGGGTAGAGTGGACCTTTTCTACTTGACTATAATCATTTCTGAACTTTGTCAGACGTTCATTTCCAACAACCGACTCCGACACACGTTCTCCATCTTTGCTTTTTCAGGAAAAATTAATCTGTGAACTCTGACTGTCGATTGTGTTGCCTTAGAGCAGAACAGAAGTTTGGCCTTTGAGGAGTGTGCGCTGTGAAACAGTATCTCTTCATGATGTCTGGAATCGCCTCTCTATAGTAATCGATCCATCCCTATCCTAAATCTCGCTCACAATAGTGATCCAACAAGGATGCTGATACTGCTGACCTCAGATGTATTAAATTACCCGAGGACCGAACCTTAGAACACGGATCACAGACAGGACGGCACAGTAAAGCCTGCAGTTTATCTTCAAAAGGTTCCAATATCTTCCTATAGCCAGGAAGATATTGTCGAGTCATGACCAGGTTTTCTGTGCAAATCACACAGTCGAGCGCGTTTCCAACACGTGACATGTCTGCAAGTCTTCCCTGGTCTCTGGCACAGGGGGAAGCAACTGAGTGCATATTTTAAGCTCTGGTACATTCTGCAGAAAGCTCTTTGAAACTCCTGATGCGTTCTAATTTATTAGGTCTTCAGTCTACGGCGGTCAGAGAATCAATTCAATCCAGGTGGATCAGATTTGTCTTTCTCTATTTCAGCATCTCCTCAGTGACCAAGATGAGACAAGCGTCCATCTGGTCTTAATGATAGAGAAAGCACTTAGTGGTCTCAGCTGGGCTGGACAGAGCAGGGCAGGACAGCTGCGCCTGTAGCTGGTGAGAGCCCTGCTCCTGTTCCCCGGGGGGGGGGGGGGGGGGTCTTTTCACTCTGGGTGATGGAGATGCAAGATAATACAGGGGTGGAGGAAGAAGAGGGGGAGCAAGAGGTGAGGCTGTGATGAAGAGGCTGAACCACATCCCGCTGTACGCGTTACCTGGCAGGCTTGCATTCGCTTTCATCTTCATCTGTTTCCAGGACCAATTAGCTAATCCAGTGGGGTTAAAGGACAGATTAAAGCATACCCCCCCCCCCCAAATAAATCAAACAGAGCCCCGCTGCATGGGACAATAGCTAAGCATTATATCTATGGACCTTCATTTCTTATGCACTTTAATCTATTTGTTCGCCCTAAAAACGATTACAAACCATAATGTGAAACACAATCCTCCTGTTTACAGTCAATCTCATTTTAGAATAATCCCTGGAGAGAGTGTTGCAAAACTGTTTGGGATTAGCGCCGCTATAGTAGAGGAACATTGTCTGTCGAAAATCATTCCCCGTGCAGGATATCGCTCGCCATCTGAGGCCTTTCATGCGAATTCAGTCCGCACTTGAAAGTTGAAATGCTTAAGATCACATTTAACTGGAAGCTTTGACTCAAAGCAGACATCTTGAAGAGCAGACACACACTCTGGATCCTCTCTGTTCATCCACGACGCTCCATCCGAGCCAGACAAGTGGGATCGATCCAGAGGAAGACGGACACAGTGATCCGACACCACTGATTCTGAATGTCGGGGCAGATTAGCTCTACATCAGTTTGTCTTTGACAAAGCCTGCCGTGCTGATTCGCTCAGCACCGCTAATCGACCTCTGCTACTCGCTCGGCCTTTTCGTCCCTCGGCTCCGAGTCCAGACTCTCCGCTTTCCTCTCGCTTACCAACGTCACAGTGGGATAGTTAACGGGAAGGTTTTGTGTATTTGTTCAGTCAAGTACATTGTGATCAATACGTTGCGAACGTAAAAATGTTCTAACCAAAGCTTTTAAAGCCAGAGAGCATTAAGAGTTCGTGCGTTGTTATAGTAGTACTATAAATAAAGTCCATTAAGGAAGGGCCTGAAAAGAACAAAACATTATTCCATCCTCCAGCAGAGTCATACTGTGATTGTTATTATCATTATTCACTTGATCATTTAGAATATATATTTGCAAATACTTATATATATATATGTATATACCAATATGGTTTGGGGGAAAGGAAAACTTCCATAATTTGTGATTTTGTTTGGGCTTAAATGAGCTTAAATGATTCAAACTACATTTTGAATCGTAACAACACAAAAGTCACGCGATGACTTCAGTTGGGATATTGTGATCTTTGTTTAATCCATGGCACACATGATTAAAATACGGGTATACACAGCGAGGTCAGTCTGTGCATCATCAGTGTTTATCTTCTCAGTGCATCCGTTTGATCCTTTAAACAACAAAATGGAGATCTGATTAAATGGCAAAGGCACAACATGGCTTTGAAAGGAGAGCACCGTCCTGACAGACTGTTTTCCCAAGGTCACGGAGCGAAACCAGAACCACATCCAACAAGGTCATGGATGGAGTGATGAAATCAGACCTACATATATTTTAAAGTGCACCTAAATGTCTGCTGGGGATTCATGGCTAGACGACACTGATGGACGACCAGCGGTCCTTGTTGTTGTTTTCCTGTGTGGAACCAGCGGCGTCTCCTCTGTGTCCTGCTTGCAGGAGGTGATGCCCACGTGTTCTTGCATCAGTTTCCCCCACATTGCTATGCTCTTCTTACTCCATCCTGGATACTGCAGCGTATCGTTTGCGTGCCTTTAATCCTGCTGGGTGCAGATTCCTGCGCTAACGCCCTCATTTCACAGTTACAATGCGTTCATGTCTCCACTCGGGCTCTTGTGATATCGCCTGTGCTCACGTTTTTTTTTTAATTCTGCAGCATGATAATTAGGAGCCCATGCTTTGGCGGAGCAGATTGTCAGGCTGCATTAGTCCAGCCCCGTCACAGCGGCTCCACCAGCACTGATTTATTTATCTGCTTCTGCACCATCCTTTCAGTGGCAGTGTGGCATGATCATTGTGTGTGGCCCCTGCAGCCCGAGCTGAGAATTCCTCTGTTGTCACATCCAATCCCGTTTCAGCACAGCCGACCACTTGTTTCCACCATATTGTTGGGGGAGGGGGGTTAAAGCATGGGTGCAATGAAGACTCAAAAATGCCCTCAATCCCAATAAACTACAATTTCCAAGCACCTGTTCATCTAAAGACAAGCAGTCTGTCTCTCTATTGGAACTGTTGGAAAGTGAGTCTGTGTTTCATGTAAACTGTTGATGGGGGGGGGGTACAGTGGCCTCAGTGGGACAGTGAATCAGTGACTGTTCGATTACGGCGGTGTCGCCAGGGTGACGCCTGGTGCGACCTGCGCAATGACAGCGCACTAAGAGGATTAGACATTAGTTCGCTTTAGCGACTTAGCAAAGGGCCTTGGCGTCACCGGATGGAACGTGCTTCAGGAGCCGTGCTCGTCTGTGTTGCATAATGTTGCAGAACACGACTTAGAACCGTCGTTACAAAATCTAATAACCTGAATTGAATGAAATGGGCCAGCTTTGGCCTTTGCCTCCGTGATCCAGCGCCGCTCCCTTTGTCTCCTAGCATGGGCGTGTGGTGATTATTGCATTGTTGCTGAGGTATAATGCGGCTGTTAATTCACCCAGGGAGCAGCAGCAGGAAGGACGGCAGAAGGGAAGGGTGGCGAGGGATTACAGGAAGTGAAGACCGGGGACGGGATGTCCTGACCCGTTGGGTCCTCTGTCAGTCAGTCTGCATCCTCCAGAGCAAACCTTACGACGCCCCCCCCCCCCCCCCCCCGCCATCTTTCAGCACCAGCAGCTGGACACGTCCTATTTATAGCAGCGCCGCAGCCCTGGGAGAAGCAGGGCTGGAGGGGAGGCGGAGGAGCTGACTTCAGGGAGGTGTTTGTGTTTATGTTTGTGTATGAACCGAAGGTGGGGGGGGGGTCATTTAGCTGCTCCATTCAACGGCATTTAGTGGAAGTTAATGGGTCTGATGCTTGATCTTGACTTCTGACCTGATCATTTAAAAAAACAAATCATCTAAAGTTTACCTTGTCCCATTTTAGAGGACAAAATCCAGCTGACGCCGTCCCTCAGCTCCAGTTCCCTGATAGTGGTTGAAAGCCATGTTAACGCTACAGTTATCACTATGGCGATTATTACCCTGCTAAGCAGGTTGTGTTCTTAACAACATCTCTTTGTTTGTTTTCTTGTTTACAGCACCAGTGATTATAGAGCGGAGATGAGACTAGAAAAAGGCATTTGCTAACATGATTTAAAATAATCTCATCGTGTGGACTGTTGTTTTTTTTTGGGGGGGGGGGTCTGAACAATGCCCTTCTGTCCCGCACCGGGTACAAGTACCCTCTGTTCCCACCGCCTCACTCATCTCCCCTGCAGCACCGTCTGAAACATCGCTTTGTTGTTTGTTTGGATGCTTTCATGTTTTCTGATTTTATTCTTCCTTATCATTTTATTTTATTAATTTTTTTTACTTCTCTCTCTTCCTGCTCACCAGACGCCCCGATGTCTGGGCTGTTTCGGAAGCCTACGAATGACGACGGCGACGTCTACACTTCCCTGCTCTCCGATCAGAGCTTCGCGTCGGGCCGAGACGCCTCCTACCCTCTGGATGACCACAAGCCACCCAAACCCTCCTCTGGCTCCTCCGCCCTGGACGACCTCACCAGCGACCCCTACAGCTTCGGCTCAAACGCCAAGACGACCTCCGGCCTGGCTGACGACATGCCGAAATCTCTGTTCGACTCGGACGAGGCAGAATCCTACCACTACATGGACATCAGCCACGGGGACGAACGGCGTGACCGGCAACAGGAGGCGTTCCACAGCCTGCTGGACACAGGTTCAAGTGGTCACGACCTGTTGGGGAGCTACATAGATAAAACCCCCGGGAGATATGAGGACGAGGAGGACGAAGACGAGGAAGAAAACTTAGGTCCAGCGCTGGACTCCCATTCCTTCCCCTACGTGGAGGAGCCGTCGGATGAGGAGCTGCCGGACTACCGCTCCTATCGAAACCTGGGAGGCACCCCTCAGACGGCCAGCCCAGTGAAGATCACCTTGACCGAGTCCCAGCCTCCGGCCGCCAAGTCCGAGCCGCAGCAGCGACCCCCTCCACCCGGCGGGGCGGAGCGTGAAAACGTCCTCAGCGTGGGCTTACAGGGGGTTCCCACTGTGACGCTGTCAGAGCCGGAGGATGACAGCCCTGCTTCGACACCCAACGCTTCACCCACACGTAGGCACAGCACACACACGCACACACACACACACACACACACACACAGTAGATGAATGACATCATAGTTAACAGTGTCTCAGGCAGTGAGGGTTTCCTGCTTCCAGCCCATCACCAGACCTTTTACATCTACTATGTAAAATGAGCATAGCCAATAGCCATAAATCGCTGGTGACATCAGTCACATGTCAGAAACAAAAGCTACATCTGGAATCATGCAGTAGCAAAAGTATCTTCACATCTGTCATCATGACAGGAAAGCCACTCCATATGTTGAATTCATAAAATATGCGTTTTATTACATACAAAGTAATATTTCATCTGAGTCTGAATTTGTCATCTGAATGGGAGAATCCAGTGTCTAATCCTTTGTGCACTTCTTTGTGAGCAGACAAAGAATTCCCCTCCCGTGACATGTTCGAGGCCGACGCCGTGCAGATTGCGACCTCCAAAAGTCCTCCGAGCACAAATGCCGGCAGCCGGGAGCAGGACGGCAGCAGCGCCGAGTCCGGGGACTCAGAGATTGAGCTGGTGTCAGAGGAGCCTCCAAAGGCCAGCGGCAACCCGTTTGCAGAGCCGCCGAAGAGCAAGGGCACTTTCAGCAGGCCTAACAACCCCTTTGACAATCCTCCTGTCGCCAAGGGAGGTTTCGGCCTGACTGGCAGCCACGCTCCTCCCACGGCATACAGCATTCTGAGGGAGGAGAGAGAAGCTGAGCTCGACAGCGATCTCTTCATCGAGTCGGCATCTGAAGAGAGCCCAAAGAGAGAGCAGGGCTTTAGGGGCCCCAAACAGGGAGTCAGCCCTCCCTCTCCCCTAGTTCCCAGTGCCGTCGCTCCCCGCAGCTCTGCTGAGGCGGTGCCCACGATCACAGAAAAGGTTAAGCCCCCGGTGAAGACAGAGGAGGAGCGCGCCATCAAGCCCAAGCCCCCGACTGCTGCCGTGCCACCAGAGGTCCGGTTTGAGAGGCCTCACCAGGACGACATGCACCAGCAAACCAAGGAGAGCAAAGGAGACCCCGGAAAAGCTGCTGCTTTACTCTTCCCCGGCTTTAATAAGCAAAAAGGTCAGTCCACTTAAAAAACTATGCAGGGATGTACATTCTTACCGCCTCTTATAGTCACACAAAACGTCTTTTCATTGTGACAGTGTTTGCGAACAAAGTTCTGGAACTGGTAGTGTCGTGTGCGCCATATCTCGGATTGTGCACTATTTTTAAAGTTAGTGGCAGTATATTTTAACCGTATCACAATTCCAGTACTGTTAGTTTACCTCTTGGTAGCGACCCGCATGGCATGCTTGGACATTGTTTTGTTGACAGTGTCAGAAAGTAATCAGGATTGTACATGGAGGTCAGGGAGGGGACATGTTTCCATTATATCTTTCCTGCGTTCTGCTCCCCCCCCCCCTGGTGGTATATTTGAGAAACAAGTGGATTGGAGATGCACTGATTCCTATTTAAATGCGCATGAACTGAAACTCAGCAGCTACAAAGTATAACTTGAAAATATTCACTCTCACTTTTCAGTTGGACAAATATAAAATTGGGATGCTGGGGGAAATAAAAAAAATAATACCTCAAACATCACATATGATAAGACAAATCAGGCATTCCAGATACAGTCAGCAGGAGATCGTCTCAGCTGCACATTCGATGTTGGTGTTTTGACTTCTGTACTTACTGGCAGCGGTATTTAATGCCACAGTGTCGGAACTGGGGCAAATTCCTACTTGAAGGGCTTCAAGCTTCTCCTTGAATGTAATGCAGGCGCAGTGCAGAGAAAAATGACCGCTCTGACTCCTTTATGAACCGCCACCCTGAAACACACAATCGGGCCATTGCATTAGGTGATCCATCATTTTTCTTGTAGACTCAAATATATGACGCTGCAAGCTGGAACCAAAGCACGCTCTACTTATTTTTGTTTACTCACGCTGGAAGAAGGTTCTGGAAATGCTAAAAAAAAAAAAAAAAAAGGAGGTCAAATGTGGTTCTCTATTCCCCCACGAGAGGGCGCAGTGTGCATTTGCTCATGCGCAAGAGCAGGTGCACGTTCAGATGAGTTGCCATAGCAACAGAGATGAGCCAAGTGTGTTCCGTCTGTTTTCAGACAATCAGCTTTATTTGTATTTATTTGTATTTAACTGTTGTGGTGATGGTGCGCGCATGTGCATGTGCGTGTGCATGTGCATGTGCGTGCACCACTGCGTGTAAGGGGTTTCTTTACGGCTCCATTTGCATGACACACGGAGGAACTCATAAAGCACAAACACATCCGGCGTCGTGCTGCTGCGCTGTTTGTGGGATAAGCCCCGCCATCTTTGCGTGGATGGTTTGCTGCTGCAGTAAATGTGTTTACAACTGAACCCCCTCCCCCAGCACACACGCACACAGACACATTTACGCCCCCCCCCCCCCCCCCCCACCCCCTGCTCCTTCTTGTCCTAGCCAGTGCTGCTCCTCAGCATCAGTCTGCGTGCTCCGCCAGCCGGCAGCACCTTGGAAACCTTTCCTCCCTCCCTCCCTCCCATCCCTCCGATCCTCATCTCCGCATCCTTCCTGACCATTCATGCCATTTCTGGGATGAGTGAGTGAGTCGGTGCTGCCGAAGAGGGAGACGAAGAAAAAAGAGCAGAGAGCATAAAGAGGAAGATTAGAGGGACGTAACTGACCGCCAGCATGCAGGCCACGGCCGACGTGACCAAGAAGGAAGGCTCCTGGAGCGGCTGGAAGGGACAGGGTACTGACGCCTCCACCGTGATTTACCCCTTTGTGTCGTTGCGTGGCTGTGAGAGAGGGATGTGTGTGTGTGTGTGTGTGTGTGCGTGTGTGTGTGTGCGTTGCATGCTCACGTGTGTCGTGTAACTGTATTTATCACACGTCGGTGAATCAAACAAACCGTTTACCTGCGCCTCCTTTCACGCGGACACGCCCTGATGACAGATCCTTTCTGCTGTGTGTGTGTGTGTGTGTGTGCGTGTGTGTGTGTGTGTAGGTGTGTGTGTGTGTGTGTTTGAAAAAAACAAAGAGGAGAGGGGAGGGGGGGGGGGGGGGGCAAAGAGACATCTGTTTTGGGTGCCTTCAGACCGTCGTTGCCATTTTAGCACGTATGGTCTGTTTTTGTGTAACAAAGCAGGCTGAGCATCCGGGCGGCCCTGACAGACTGTCTCCATGGTAACCAGGACACACCCAGTTCCAGTCGACTGCCATGGCACCTTTGCAGCGACTGGGGCCGGAGAGGAGCCTCCTCTGTAGCACGGGGGACTCCTGCAGGAGGTGATCGTCGGTTTAATCGTTGAATCTTTGGCTCGGCGGTGAAAACGCCAAATAATGGTCGCCGAATATAACGAGGACGATTCGGCGCCGTCTGTGGAGCTGCAGCCCTCGTCTTTTTCTCCCGAGTCATTCCTCATTTTAACTGGACCAGTCAGGAATTCCAACCCCCCCCCCCCCACCCACCCCCAGCGTCACGTGATGTTTTTGGACGAGAACTCGCCCCAACATCCGGATGGCAGCAAATGAAGCTGATGCCATCGGCACAGCCAGAGAGGAACTGGAGGAGGTTCACTAATCAATGTCATGTTCACCATAAACCCCCTGACGTATTTCACCCGGGGGGGGGGGGTGACACACGATGCACATCTAGAGGATTTTGCTGATGATGATGATGATTTAATGTTTTGGTTTGTCATCTAGCAGACGTTTGTCTTTACCAGTTTATCGCGCCGTGGGGAGGATGACTCATCACGTACGTCGAATTCAGGTTCTAAAGAAGAGAACTGAAGATGGTTGTTTAGAAATCTGATGCCGACGGCTCGTTTGAAGCCACGGGGACGTCTCAATGAGGTCAGGTTAAACTAGTTTCACCGCAGAGACAGCCGTGACCCTTTGAGCATTTTAAACGCACAGTTTTCTTGACGGCGACATGGACTCTGACTGTTGTCGTGTTAGAAGCCGCCATTGTTCTTTTGTGCGCCACCACAAAGGGAGGGAGTGGCTGCGTCCACGAGTCCGGGCGTGGAGACGCATCGTGTGCTGCCGATTCCCCCGATTCGGAAACAAATGAATCTCACTCTGCTCCCACAGGAACGACGGTTCCCCATCCCTCCCTCTTCTTCGTTTTTTTTGGCCCCTCCCTTGCTCCATCTCCCAGTGAGGGGTGGGGGGGATCTAGCACGGTTACTATGGTAACTGCATCAGGCGAGCGCTCGGCGGATCCCTGCTGCTGATGGCTCTACGGTCTATTAGGGTGTCGTGATCTCATCTCTGGAGCGTAATACAACGTATTTTAGTGTACTTCCACAGCGTAACATAGTCCGTGTGTGAGTGGATGGCAACCGCGCCCCATTGACAACCCCCCCCCCTTCCCCGTCTCTGTTCCTCTGTATATGATGATGCTGATTTGCTGGTTTAGGCTGAGGCACCTCCCCTCCTGTGCAGGAGGGAGGGGGGACGCCCCCCCCCCCCTGTCAGTGTGCTCCTTTTGTCCGTGGATAAAGCAGCTGGCTTTTTCCCTGCTCAGCCATGGGAGCCGCAGGTCAGTACATACTTCTACTGCACTAAGCTAAAGCGTTTCATGCAACGTGCAGTCCGGGTGACATCACCAGGCTCAGCCACCGCCGCTGGTCCGCTCCCGTGTCTGATGTGTGTGCGTGTGCGTGTGCGTGTGCGTGTGCGTGTGCGTGTGTGTGTGTGTGAGCATCTCCATTCAAACAGCAGGCAGTTTGATCATGTTCCTGCTGTTTCTGTGTCTTAGATTTGGGGATAGGTAGGGACTGGAACCCCCCCCCACTGGTTGCCAACGAGACAATTATACACATTGTACACGTATTATTTTATGTCTAGGTCCGGTGAACGCGTGTGGCACAGATCCTCTCTGTGACAATGACAGGCTGCCACCACCCTGCCTTTTTTTTGCCATCCACAGATGCCTTTAGTGGCGAGTAAAGATGGCCGTCATCACTATGCTACTCCACAGCCCCACGGCTAAAATTAGAGCGGGCAGGCCAGAGAGGGAGAATAAAACACCCAAGAGACCGCAGCCATGATTACCTAAATGTAAAGTGTGTTAGCGCTGCTGGACTATAAGGGGAGGAAGGCTGGTTCCGGAGCTCCGATGGAAAACAGGCCCGCGGTTTGAGGCAGACACAGACGACTGCCAGCCTCCGGAGCTGTAACGGTACACTGGGCTAATCCTCTTCACTTCTTTCTCGTCTTCGCCAGTGGCTTTGAATTACAGGCCCCGCCACCCAAAGAAGTGAGCTGATGTAGAGATAGTTCCTGCTTCAGTATTCCAACACGTCGCCATCCTTCGTCGTGGGCCACAGAACCGTCTGGCCCGGTCGCACTGCACTGTTATCTCTGGCCTGCCGATAGGACGTCTCTATCTGCTGCCGTAGGTCAATCATTAATGCTGGGTTGAACCAATCGCCTGACAGCTGAAGCTCTCCGAGGATGTCCGGACATTTCCAGACATTTGACCCAAACGATGAGAACAGCGCGGCCGTGGACGTCCAGGCCTGCCGAGGTCACGGTCGTTGCGGATCCTAACCGTGTCCTCCTGCCTCCACAGCGATCGACCTGCTCTACTGGAGGAACGTGAAGCAATCGGGGGCCGTGTTCAGCGGCGTGCTTCTGCTTCTCTTCTCCCTGACCCAGTTCAGCGTGGTCAGCGTCGGCGCCTACTTAGCCCTGGCGGCCCTCTCTGCCACCATCAGCTTCAGGATCTACAAGTCCGTGCTGCAAGCCGTGCAGAAGACCGACGAAGGCCATCCTTTCAAGTAAGGCGGTTTATGGATGCCATTTAAGGATTTACTTCCCGTGTTTCTGATCCATCGTTTGTTACCAGATCCTACCTGGAAGTGGAAATCTCTCTGTCCCAGGACCAGATCAGTAAATATGCCGACAAGATGCTGCTGTACGCCAACACCTGTATGAAGGAGCTCCGTAGGCTTTTCCTCGTGCAAGACCTGGTTGATTCTTTGAAGGTTTGCCTTTAGCGTTGTACTCCACTTTACACTCCACCAGCGCCATCGCCTCCGATGGGGCATTGACAGATCGTACATGAAGCCCACAAAGACTAAAACACGTCTGAACGTCTGTCCGTCTGTCAGTTCGCTGTGTTGATGTGGCTCCTGACCTACGTGGGCGCCCTCTTCAACGGCCTGACGCTGCTCATCCTAGGTGAGGTCATCCAGATTCTCGCTCAGCAGTTTAATAGATTACTCCTGGCTCTTGTCCAGCAATCTCCAGGACGTTCGCTGCTAATGACAAGGTCGGCGTGTCCTTTTCCCCAATTCGACAGACTGCCGTGCACGCACAGGAGATAGGTTTAGGGCCCTGAGTAGGTCAGAATACTTGAACGCTTCTGTCTTTATGCCTCCACAGCCGTGGTCTCCATGTTCACCATGCCCGTCGTCTACGAGAAGCATCAGGTAGGAATCTGAGCACGAGGAGTTCAGCAGCGGAAAGTGCTGCCGAGTATTTACCTCCGTAATATTCTTTCCTTTCCAGGCGCAGATCGATCAGTACGTGGGACTAATACGGACCCACGTCAACTCGGTGGTGGGGAAGTGAGTGCGTCTTGTTGTTTGCCGTAAATAAACGCAGCTTCATCGACAACATAGCGGCCGCGTGGTATTAAGTGCTTGTTTTCTGGACAGGATCCAAGCGAAGATCCCCGGGTCCAAGAGGAAGGAGGAGTAAGACCAGTCGGTCTCAACAAGAAGCCGACGGTCCGGTCCGGTCCAGCTCAGTCACTGTTGAAGAGCCTGGTCATCATCTGTGGGACGTAGTGCTATGTCATCTTGGTGTTCTCTAAAAGCATCCACTGGAGAAGCCTTTCACCCTGTCGATAGCAGTCTTAACACTAACACAGCCACACCTGCGTACCTTTTCTCTAGGTAGACGAGTACACAAATAGAAAACAAAAAAAGAAACTGACTTTTTGTGTTGCTTATTATAAAGTGCATGAAGTTGAGCCTTGGGTAAATAATATTTGGTATCTTTTGTGTAGTTATCACACTACATTTTTGCTTTGCAGTGCTTACCACAACCTGTACGGTTTGGCACAAAAAAAGCTAAATGCCCTCAGACGTGCTCTGCTGCCAATATTAAATACTGCTTCATGTTTCCGAGTTAGCAGGCGGGGCTTCTCTTAGTCTTTGTCAAGATATAAATATCAGATATGATTTCTTCTTGGTGTTTTCAAGCACAAACTTTAATTTGATAAGCGTCTTAGATGTGGTATCTGTAGAGTTTTTGCTTTTGTACAACTATAGGGAACAAAACACGCTCATGTTTTAGGAATTGTTGTACAACTACGTTAAAGACAAGGAGTATCTGGTGATATTTAGCTCGTTCGACTTTGTACTATGTTCGACTATACGCTGTAGTTCTTTAGACCCTGGACTCTAACTATTTGCACTTGCATTCACTATGTATTTAATTACAAGACTAAGAAAAATAAATGTACCTTGGTGTAAAACATCTCGTCAACCACTTTTAAATTCATCTTCCTGGGAAGGGGAGTGGCTACATTTACATGGACAACATTTATTCCATCCAATCAGAGTCCGGATTCAAATTATGAACGGATGCACTGTGTTCATGAATCCTAAAATATTGATCCGATTAGGATTTGCGTATTCATGCATTACTTTCGATCGGAATAGATTATTTTGACATCCGCAATTTTACGAAATATACTGCTTCAAACGATAGCGCTATTTCGCGCATGTTTCCCGTTTGCGCTGTTACTTTGCATTAACGCCTCCAAATTGAGCTCCAGCAACGAGTTTGTCTCAGATATTGACCAGCTCTGTCTTTCGCTCGCTCTGCTTCAACTTCCGGCAATAACAGAAGCGCGTTTAGCTGACGTCACAGACATGCGCAGTAAGGACTGTTTGTACCGAAGTGTTTTCATTCTGATCGGATTATCAATCGGCATAAGGTGCCCTTCTCGATCGGAATAAAATCTTGATCGGGTCAGACTATTCCAATTTGGTACTGTGTAGATGAAGCATTTTTATTCCGATCAGGCTTTTAATCCCGATTATATGTGTCCATGTAAACGTAGCCAGTGACGGTGAGTCTGTGTCACCACAGAAAAGTCTCTTTGGATGGGAGACCCTGAATGATGCTATAAATATATAATGCTATAAATACAAGCAGGGTTTTGACACATAAGCACCTCTCAACTTGTAGTGGGAGTTTAGTGTGTGTGTGTGTGTGTGTTGTGGTGTCAAATTCACCCCGACCAAGTCAGGCTATTTGAATAAAGACTGTTTGACAAGCCTTATCTGTTGCAAGCAACTATTTTTAATGGCCAACTGCTGAAGCATTGTTACAAAAAAAAAAAGCAGGATAAACTTTCAGGCCACGTCTTAAAACAGAGAACGACTAAATCAGCTGAGAATTTGGCTGTGGTGCTGAGAACTGCAGCTTAATTTGAGCCTAAAAACAAATCTCAAAACATAACTTAAAAGTTACAAACAGCTCACAGTGAAGAACAGAACGAGTTCCACTGTACGTGCGTGTCTTGTGGATTTTTAGCTGTTGAGGAGAGGGATGGGATGCAGCTGGAAGGGGACGCCTCTCGATCCTCGACTTCCAGGCGCCACAATTTCCATCTTCAGAGCAGGATCGACCTGCAGGTTTCAAAACAGCCATGTTGAGAAGTACAGAGCTAGAAAAAGAGAAGGGTGTGGACAGGTGGGACCGCTGCCGTGTGCCATACCTGGTTCCATTCCTTGGGTTTCTCACAGTACACCGGAGTGACGGCTTCCCTGGCGGGTGACCTGGTGAACAGCCTGCATGATGCAACATGAAAACAGATTAAAAAGTGCATTAAAGCTCCAATTTGTGCGGGTGAGCTGCAGTGACCTTGTGAGGCGGTCACAGCAGACGTCCTGCAGGTGGCAGATCCTGTCAAGATCAAGATGCAGCATCCCACGGGCTCCTTCGCACATCAGATGATTCATCGCCACCCGCAAAGCATTTATCTGACAAAGACACGAAACGCTCGGTAACACCAACAAGAGAACTGCGATACTGGGATTACAGATGAGTCTTCTGTAAACTTTATTTCAGGCATTTATACGAGTTGTTGGGGCGGTGATCATCTCTGAAATCAGTCCCAAGGCTTGTCCCGTCACCTCGGTGATGTCCTCAACATCAAATTTGACATCAAAGGCGAGTTCGATGTCATGCTCGGACAGGATGCTGGCCCCCGTGTGGCTGTTCCAGCCCAGGCCACAGAGCGCACCAGTGTGGCATGTCCCCTCTTCGTCAGTGCTGTAAATGTGGGGGAAATGAGTATTAGCGTGTGATTGTGCCGCGCGAGGCGTTCACTGACTGGGCCCTGCTTGTGGCTAACCGCAACTCCATGATGGGGGTGAAGAGCATGAGGATGAGGGCAGGCAATCCTGGGATGTCAGGCATGATGGAGGTTTCTCTCAGCGTAATCCGACTCCCTGTTGGATTTAGACCTTTATGAGAACACGCTACAAGGGGTTTACGCAAATATGCAGCAGAAACGGCTGCCAGGAGCAAACCCTGCAACATTACGCGATGAACGTTCCGAGCGGGCTGGGTGCAGCCGATACCTGAGGAGGAGACGCTCACGTTTCGAGCCACGAGCATCTTCTGATGTTTGTAGTGAGGGTTTTCGTTGACAGCCAAGGAGTTGATGCTCCCCCTCTCCGTAAACACTGACCTGCAGGAGCGCACGTTCATAAGAGGGGCGTGTCTGTGTGCCGAGCTCCGGGTAGTGAGCACGCCGCTTACATGCAGTGGGTGTTGCGGCTCATGCTGTGGAACATCAGCTTGTAAGGGCTGCTTGGCCCACGCAGGCGAACCTGTGGAGGAAGGCAGCAGTCAGACAGTTCACTTGATGCGTTCAGGCATCCATTACCGCTCAGCTCGCCAGACAGCATGGGTGTGCCTCCGAACGGACTGAGCCAATGAAATGGCGCCATCTCATGGTCAAACTGGGAGCAACAGAGAGCGGCGCGGTGACGCACACCCATCCAATCCAAAAACATCTAATTCAATGTACAATTTTAAATGAAATTCCTCCTCAAAAATTATCTAATAATGCTTTAAGCGCATCTTGCCTTGTTCCTGGAGAAGGACTGGCGGCTCGTGGAGAAGTGGGCCAGCAGGTTGTCAATGACCTGCTTCTCTTCGGCCTTGCGATTCTTCCAGGAGCTGCCGGTGGAGCTGGGGACATACGCACCCGTTTCCATGTCCTTGTACAGCGACATCAGCGACTCGTGGTTTTGCTAAAAGAGCATTTAAAAAAAAAAAACTCAGAACCTAAACTGTAATTAATGTGACCAGAGCCACCAGCCCTCTCTGGTCTTTCATGCGCTCATAAAGTCGTTTCACCTTGGAGTCAAAGCTCTCCTCGGCCTCCACAGCGTGTCCTTCTGACAATAAAATGTCAACCACGCTGGTGTTTGTCGTCTCTGTGCTGACGAGCAGCTGCACTCGCATGACGCCATGAAGGATGGAGTACAGCGACACGAGGAGCGAATGGCCTTTCACCAGCTCGATGAAACGCTCTCGAGCTCGACCGCTCCACGGGTTCCCCGTGATGATGGACTGGGCCGACGTTCTCATTCCAGTGACCATGAACTCCTGCGCCTGAGGGCATGTTGCAGAGCGTTTGTTACCGTTCCACAGCGGGTAAAAGAATAATTTGCAATAATCTCCCTCTCTGAGCAACGGTGGAACTCATCGCTACCTGGAAGGGAGGAGACAGGAGATCGGGAGGGAGCTCCCTGAGGCCGCTGCAGGGAACAACTGCTACATTGCCGAAGTCCAGGAAGAACACCTGCAGGACGACACATCACACGCGCCATGTGTGCGACGGTCAAGCGACAACTGCTGACAGCTCTTCGATGGGCAGACATTTGATATAAAACACTACAAACACATGGGACCATGCTAGAATAATAGTAATGACGTCTGTGTTTGGTGAGAGAACGCTTCTGTGTCGACACACGCTCACCTCCACCGTGTTGCCACGCAGGTGCAGGATCCTGGCACGGTAGTACGAGGGCTGGTCGTTAGTTTCTGCGTAAAGGGCCGCACACAGCAGGTTGGGGTAAAGCGACATGCTTAAAGGAGGCAGAGGACATTTGTTCATCTCTGCAGTCAGGTGGTGCTGCGTCTTCAAGCTGCATTCATCCGACCGGAAGCCCCAGAAGTGGCCGACGTCCACGACCTGAGAACAGAGTCAACGATCCATGAGAGATTCAGGCACTGGGATTTTTTTCTCTCATGGAAATTCATTTGTACGTGGAATAAAATCTACTTCGGTGATGTTGATCGCAAACACGGGGTTGGGAGGCAGCTTTTCTGGGTCGATGTCACAGGTCACCACTCCCACCGGACAGACGGACTGGCTCTGGAAGTCCACGTTCACCCTGCACAGCCGAAGGCCCGGGCGCCACCGTTAAATGGATCATTACTTCCACGGGACTCAAGTTGGCCTTTATTTTGCACAGCTTTAATGTTATTAGTCGATATTAAAGCCGTGTAATCAATACCTTTGAGTTAGTGATCGAAACAACTCAAGAGTTCATAGGATGCTTTTTCTTCAGACTGAATGGTTCTGAAATATGTGCTCTAGATCAGGGGTTCCCAAATGTTTAAACCTTTAGCATGTATCTATTCATAATACCTTTGAACACTTCATATGAGATATTACTTTTGTTGGGGGGGTGAAAACACTTTTTCTAGAGGTGCAAGGCATGAAAAAAGGTCGGGGAACGCCTGCTCTAGACAAAGACGGACAGGAACATAAGATGCGTAGCTGAAACGAAAGCAATCTTGATGGGGCGCATGTGTAAAAACAGAGCCGTACCGTGTGTACTTCATGTGGGTTATGGTACTCTTGCCAGCAGCCATTTCTATTTGCTCAGTGGGGTAGACGGACAGCTCCATGGGTACGCTCTGCTGTCCCAGAAGGAGGGCGAGGGACACCTCAGGGAGCACCGCCAAGTCCTGGGAGGTCCTGTAGAACTCCACGTAAGCTCTAAGCAAACAGAGTTATTATGAGCATTTCATCTTGAAATTATTTTTTCCCACGTCTTAATTGTGCGGCAGCCTTCAGCACCTGGAGCTGTCAAAGGAGATGCTTTTGACCTGCCCGCAAAGACGGCACAGAGACTGCAGCTGCTTGTAGTACAGGAAACTGTACGGCGGGAGGTTCCTTAACTGAAGAGAAACACGTGCACCACCGTTAGTTCCCCACACGCGACGCAAAAAACAGTCAACATTAACGTCACAGGAGGAGACGCACCATCACCGTTGTTCTCGGGTTGAAGCCGCTCAGTTCTCTGGAGGCCAAGTCTTCGTCCAATTCCCCCTGGAGGAAGTAGTGGGGGTAGTAGGCGCCAGCGATGGCCACCTGAGACGGAGCAGACGCGAGCCATAGCAAACCTTAGGCGTCTAAACTCAGTAAGTTCACTTCGGGGGCGGCGACTGGACCTGAAGGGTCGCGTATGCAACGCCCCACTTCCATACGAACCTGAAGAATGAACTTCTGCCTGTTTATGCTGCTGTAATCCAGCAGCTCCGTGTCCTTCGACACGTGCATGTTGAACTTGAGCGCGCGCTTCTTCAGGTCTTCATACAGTTCTGCAATCTAGAAAGCAGATTATGTTTGAGCCACGAAACCGCAAAGCATTCGCTCATAAAGAGAGGGGAGCGCACGTTTACCGAATCACCAGGGGGAAAAGCTGACCATTTATCGGCTGAAATGTCATTAGGATTAAAAAGAATCAACTAAAACCCTGTCTGCCATTTAATCATTCTAGTTTTATGGCATTAAGCCCTTGATCTGCACAACAGAGGCGTGTTTCACCATCTGTGTCTACAAACTGTAGGATCAGTCTTCATGTTGTTCACTGCTGCAGCAGGATGAAGATGACGATGATGATGACAGAGAGGCTTGATGAATCGTCGTACCTCCTTGATCCTCTTGATCTGAATGAAGTTCTCTTTCCCCCAATCCAGCTCGTCCTAAAAGAACAAGGCAGCAGAGGCAGAGAACATTTTCACCTGTGCTGAGGTGCCAAAAGAGGTGCTGCAATGAGTCATAATGCCCCCCCCCCCCCCCCCCCCAACGCTTCCTGTTTGACCATTCATGAAGGTTAAGAAAATATCAGTCTCTCTTTCCTCTGTCGTTTGCTCATCAGTAAACCCACTGCGCTGTCTGACAGGCAGTCATAAACAAATGTTCACAGTATAACAATTAGCTATAAAATAAATCAGTTATGTACAATCGTACGATCATCTCTATAAAGCAGCGGATAAACCTGCAAAAAAACAACGACAACAAGTCAGCGTAGTTTTTATTCTCGTTGTCTGTGAGGTGGCGTTTCTTGGTTTGTTCACCTTTGGGTGTCTCAGTTGTCCTTTCCTTTTGGCTGACTGCCAGGCCTGAGAGTAAATGACAGTAGGGGGAAACAGAGATATTTAACAGCAGCCGAGGTGTAAAAACATCCTTCCAGCACATAATTATAATACGAGCCGCTGACGTAGCCTCAAACACGTTACCTTGAAGGCATTGACAAACGCAATGGAATCACTCGGGATGCCGCGGCTGAAGGCCAGCTTGCTCCTGTGGTGGAAGAATTACTGCTCAAATCACAAAGTAAACGCAAACGGCACAGAGAACCGGCGCCGTTTGGGACATATTCTGTGGGACATTAAAAAATGAACTGCCAGCCTGCCTGTGAGTCAGTGCAGCGGCTGACCGTGACTCACCGGTGACCGGCAAGCTGCTGCATAGACGAGACGGCAAAGAAACTCTTCAGAGACTGGGAGGCAGCTGTTAATAAGAGCCGTCGTTAGTTTGAGCAAAATAACTTCACCTGCGTACAAACGCCCCCCCCCCCCCGCCCCCAGATTCGATGACCAACAGTTACGCGTCCACGGCTGACAGACTGACCTATGATGAGACACTCGTTCAGGCAGCCGAAAACGTGGCCCAGGACGACCAGCTTGCCCAGGTACAGGTCCACGGGCAAGTGGGCCAGCACCCGGCCCAGGAAGGTGAGCTCGCCGTCCTCGTTCTGGCGCCCTTTGTCGTCCTTCACAGACAGCGCACCAATCTGCAGATTTAACGTGGAGAATTTTTAACCCTTTCACCAGTTGTAATCATTTTCCTTCCCCACACTACAAGCCGTCTGATCCCGTCCTACTCTACTGGACATACCGTCTCTCTTAGAAGACACTCGCGAACCTGCATTTACTTACCTCTTTGAGTTGAAGCACTGTCCCCACTATGTCACTGAGCTTGGGCGGTGAAAGGGCAGTGGACAGGACGGACCGGGGATCTCCCATGTCCAGCAACTTCACCTTCAACATGATGGCGGACAAAGGAGCGATCTGGGGATGACGGCAAAAAGCGCCATCGAGTAAGGTTCAATATGTAGGAAAACGGCGCTCCGATGTAGATTCTTTTACCAGCATCTCCGGGATCATGTGATCTGGGATGTCATCTTTCCAGAACGCTTTGGTAATGAGGCGGTAACAGTAGCCCTTAGAGACGCGACCTGACCTGCCTGACGGGAGAGGAGACAAGTGTAAAAGCACGGCGGTGAAACGACACGCTGCAGAGGTCAGGTTGTGTGCGCGCCGACGACGTAACGGACCTCGGCGCTGGTTGCAGTTGGTTTTTGCCGCCCAGGTGAGACGCAGAGACTGGTAATTGGTGTCTTGGTCACAGACCAAGTGACGGGCCAGGCAGAAGTCGATCACTGCGACGGCAAAAACAGAAACGACTCGGAAATATTATTACCAGATACACAATAAGCTCACGTGCAAAACGCCACTGAGGAACATGCCCCCCCACCCACCCACCCACCCACCGTATTTGACATCTGGAACAGTCACGGAACTCTCGGCGATGTTGGTGGAAAGGATGATCTGTGAAGACGGAGACGTCAGTGCAGCCGGTTGTAAAGCGGGCACGAGACCGGTGACGGGTCAAAGTATTTCACCTTCCTGTATCCTGGGACGGGGAGCAGAAACACGCCGCGCTGCTCCTCAGACGTAACCGTGGAGTGGAGAGGAAAGACCTGCAACCTGAAGGACGGGACTGAGCACTCATCGCAGCGAGAGAACGACAAGGACTTCAGATTAGGATTACCGATACACAAAAACCGACTCCTCTCTGGAAGCGAAGACAACATGAATGAGCTACAGGACAGGAAACACGGACGCGTACCTTTTGTGAACCAGCTTGGACAAGGCCTCCTGCATGTAGGTTATCTCATACAGCCCGGGAAGGAAAACCAACACGCTCCCCCGCTCCGTTGGGGTCATGCCACCGCCTTTATCTCCTTTGCTACTCAAAGACAAACACACACACACACGATTAGAATCGCTTCAGGCGTCTGCCACAGCAAGAGTGCGAATACGCCGGCGGCCTCGCCTGGCGTCTCTGCCCTCCACCTCTTCGAAGCTCTGGATGAGACTGATGGCCAGATTGTACATCTCCGCTGAAATGCGAGGGTCGTCAGCGTGAGGAAACTCAACCTGTGTGGAAAAACACACACGTCAACGTCAGGCAGGCGGCAGCCTCAGCAAACGTTTGCCATTTTCTCACCAAGCGTGGAACGAGTTTGTGGAAGTCATCCAGGTAGAAGTCCTCGATGGCATAGGGAGCCCCCTCCACTTCAAATACGTACGCCGGACTCATCTTGCCGTGAACTAGAGTGCCGAAGTACTCTGCGAACTCTCTGCAGTTAATGGTGGCCGACATGAGGATGATCTGAAGCAAAGAATTAAAAAAGAGTTCCATCGGATTCAGCGAGAGGACGAGCAGGGGGTTGTTCTCGCTCCGAGGATCACCTTGACATAAGGAGAGTTGGAATGAAGAAGTTTCCTCAGAATGAGCAGCAGGAAGTCCATATCCTCGGTGCGGTCGTGAACCTTTGTGCAAAGGCGTGGACAGAAGGTCATTGAAAAGTCAAAGTGAATCAGAGTCGATGCGTATTTGTAACTTGGTGAATGAATTAAATGCGTATTTTACGAGATTATTTTTTATTTTTTATTTTTTTATCCAGAGAGGTATCCGGATCGCTCTCAATAATTCACACTCACGCACCTCGTCTACGAAGATATGAGAGAACTCTGTGAGAGACTTGTCCTGAACCAGCTTCTGCAGCAGCACTCCCGTGGTCATGTAGATCAGCCGGGTGTGCTCACTGGCCACCTTCTCCAGTCCAACCTGGGAAGGAAATGTGCAAAAAATAAAAGTTGCATTTAGAATTTCAAAAACAGAAACACTCGAGCTTTTATTCTGGCACTGAAATCGACATTAAAGCCTCGTCGAGGAGGACTTGAGATTTATTGCACATCTATAAATCAGACTCTTGTCTAAACGTAGCTCTGACCTGATATCCCACTAGACTACCCAGAGTACACTTCCGCTGCGTGGCAATCCATCGGGCAATGCTGGTTGCCCCGATCCGGCGTGGTTGGGTAACAGCGATGTTGCACGCGCCATCTTTTTTCTCTATGTAGTGGTCCAGGATGTACTGCGGCAGCTGGGTGGTCTTCCCACTGCCGGTGGCGCCGCGTATGATCACGACAGAGTTGTTTTCTATGAGAGAAATCAGCTGGAAGGACACACACGCACACGCACACGCACACACGCACACACACACACACACACACACACATACGCAGTTAAAAACACATTCAATCATTTGTACCACGTCACTGAAATGAATGATGATCCAACAGTAAAAAAAAAGGCTTAAGTGCACCGACGTCCTCGGGTCTCTGGTGCACTCACCGTTAGCCTGGTAATGCTAATTATAGCAAAACTCACATGGTCAAAAGAAAAGGTACTTAGGGCACTGAAAGGCCAGGGCGTGTGTGTGTGTGTGTGTGTGTGTGTGTTGTACCTGCTGCCTGTTTTTCTTAATGGGCAAGCTGGGGTACTCGTAGCTGGCAAGGGGGGGAGCAGCAGCACCTGAACAGGCACAGAAAGGGTTAAACCAGAAAGGCACGGCGGCAAAAGCCAACGCAGCGGTTCATGCTCACCCCGCCCAGGTTCTGGGTTTTGGACCTGCCCGTTATCCGAGGTCACATTTTCCAGGCCGTCCTCGCCGACGACATCCGGCGGGCTGAAAACAGAGAAGAAAAAAAAAAAAAAGAGTCCAGTTCTGTTTACCGCTGACCTGCAACAACACAAACACCGATTCCAAGTCGACACGCAACACACGACTCGTTGTGCGACCCTTTCCTTTCTCTCCAATGCACACATTTCATACACGCCGCTGACCTTACGGCAAGGCTGCGCTCGGCGCAGGAGAGAGAGAGAGAGACAGAGACAGGGACAGGGACAGACAGAGACAGAGACAGGGGGACGGCTGATCTACGGAGGTGAAAACAAACGTTCTTTATTGACTGATTTGCGACTTCTCATCAAAGCGTCGGCACGGCGACACTCGTGAGTTAAATACCGTTTGATCCACCGTGTTAGAGCTGATCACCTTTGATCCACTGATGCAGGAATCAGCTGATTGATTAGGCTTTACGGAGCCTTTGATGAAACTTATTGATGCCGACCTCGTTTGTGCTTTTGTGTTTGACACAGATTTTCTCTTCTGGTTTCGGCATCGTGATAATAAACGCTTCTCTCCCTCAGGTTCTCCGGACCCCTGCTCAGGTGGACGAAATGGTCCCGCGGCGGCCAGGGGGAAGCAACGCGGGCCTCCCAGGCGTGAATCCGACGCCGCTTTGATCCGGGATATATTCATGTATATTCGTCTCTCATGTACAAGAAAACGGATGCAAATGAACACCGACCAGACTGCTGCCAGCGGAAAGCAATAAAAGTGCATTTTAAATACACCCTGGATGAGTCACCAGGTCATCATCAATCATGCGCTCAAACTTACACCTACAGACAATTTGCCTTTTGGAGGGGGGGGAGGAAACTGTAGAACCTGCGAATAGATTATACGCATTTAAGAATAAATTATAAAGTAGAGATTATGCGCAAAACCCCAAGGTCTCAGATGTTTCACATTTGGAGTTAATTTACATAAATTTAATGTTAGAGAAGTATCTTGTAATTCATAAACCTTTAAATTGTCTCCCAACACCGAATTAAGCAGCAGTTAAAGCTGGAGCACGTTTTAATGCAGCTTAAACGAAGATGCTAGGCGAGAAGCTAGCTAGCTGTGAGCTAACACGTGCGTTAGCCTCGTCTCACCCGGCTTCTTTCCGCAATGGCTCGTTGACTTTTCTTTCGACCACTTCGTCTGTGATTTTAATTGTGGCGAACGACGGTCCAGAAGTGAAATGAGCCGCAATTTGCTCCGCGGTGAAGAGTTTCTTCATCTTGCAGGTGCTTTACAGGCGCTTGATTGAAGCGCGTCGTCGGCGAAGACCGCGTTGGACATCGCCCCCTAGCGGCGAGGCGAAGCGGCGCAACCTGCAGGCGTAATGAAGATAACGCAACACATTCCCTTCTCGATTTTTTAATTCTTTTTAATAAGCATTTTAGAATTACATAAAAATAACAATGAACTGCAAAACATAACACTCACTTTCCCGAAAGATAACAAAGCGACCACATTTATTACCATAAAACACTCACATCAATGCAAAGAAACCAGAAAAGAACACTTCACAGAGCAGCTATTATAATTCTATAACGTAAATTTCATGTTTCTTTTGATGTTGGTATAAAAAAGTATAAAAAATGTACTTAAATTTTCACAGTTAAAGATAAGAAAAAAAGAGTGACTAAAGATTTTGAACCATAAAAAAATACTTACAGTAATTTTAAAACCAATCATTTTCATTATAAAAAACAAAACGAAACTGGTGATACACACAATTACAAGATCTCCATTCAAACAAACAGATTTACATCATTTCCATTGGCGGACATCTATTGGGGTCTTGAAGAAAGAGCATTTCTGATCTCAGCTTCTCGTTTTCCTTCAAGACAAATTAATGCCACAAGTTGATGGACACGGTGTAAAAAGTACTCGCATGGTCAAGCCGCAAACATTGGTTGATAAGAAAGATTCAAGTTACCTCCTGAAGTTTGGTGTTTTCCTTTTTCAGTTTCACCAGATATTCAATTCTTTGTTTGTGGTTCTTATGCCCAACAAGTTTCCCATTCTCCTCAGAAAGCTGAACGTTCTGCTTACGGAGAACCTCGTTCTCCTATGAAACACAAAGCAGAACAGACAGAAGCTTAAAAGTCACGACAACCTCTGCTATCCGATGAGAATTTGGTATTTAGAACATTTCCTAATGTCGTGGGAGGAGGAAATGACTGACCTGGAGCAGCTTCTCCTCCTCCTGGATCCTGTGTCTCAGCTCCCTCACGTCCAGACAGCGGTCCCTCAGCTCGGCGGTCAGCTCCTGGACGCAGGTTTGAGACTGGGCCAGCATCGCCTCCTGTGCCTGCAGCCTAATCCGCAAATATCAAGCATGAGGCAAAGGTGCAGAATGACGCGCACGTGGAAACCGGTGAATCATTTTTAAGCAAATCACACGTGCTTTTACCTTTTTAGAGTATTGGACAGCTTCTTTATTGCCGTGTTCTGTTAATAAATTAGAGGAACAAACTCGAGTGTTACTCAGTCAAGAAAGTAAAATAAAATCAGCAGACAAATACGAACCTTCTCTGCTCTCTCCTCCTGTAGTTCTTTATGCATGGACTGATTGATGGCATCGTTCAACCCCTCACTAAAAGGACAGGATAACATTATTTATTTCACACTTACTGATCGATGAGTGGATATATTTGACTGCTGAATAAATGCATGAATATATAGTCAACCTATTATTCCCATTCTGGTTCTGCTTGGTGTAAAACTGGTCCAGTAAAGCCTGGATCTCCATGCGAACCATCTCTTTCTCGGTCAGCTGAGTCTGAGAACAGGGGAAACACACCAACAATGGACTCCAAACGTCTGTCTGGCAGCTCGTCTCCCCCCCCCGGGTAGAGGAACCATGCTGAGTGGAATATTTCACACCTTCAGCCTGTGGATCTCCTCGTTCTTGGCAGCCCTCTCTGCGTTCAGTTCGGCTAAAAGAATCTCCATGGTCATCATGGAGGTGCGGCGATTCTCCAGCTCCTCCTCCTGACTCATCAACACCTGGGTCAGGTCCCTGCTGAAGCTTCCTGGTGTGAACGGGCTCTTGAGTAAAAGAGTATGGCGAAGCGTCAGAAAAGCTACACGTGCTTCCTTTATTTGAGAATGAACAAACAGATCACAAACGAGTCTCACTCGAGGCAATGACTTCGGCGTGACCGTCTGCTCCACGCAGGGCTTCAGACTCCCACTTCTGACAGTTCTCTCTGCGGTTTCTTGTTGTTGTTTCACCTGGTGCAAAAAGAGATATTTGCATTTAGTAATTACAACGAGATGCCACTTCTTTTACTCTTGGGGGCGACGGCTCCACCTTCTGTTGTAGATTCTGGATCGTGACGTCTTTCTGGGCCGCTCGCTCTCGGGACGCTTGGAGGAGGCTGCTCTGTTCATCCAAGACTTTAGTGAGTCTCTCCACTTCCTCCGTGCTGTAAGTCACCACCTCCTGCAACACCTCAACCTGAGAACAGGCACAAACATCGTCGATATCGTAGCTTTATTAAGTGGCCTACATTCCAATAGCAAAACTCACAACACCCGAATTACTTACTTCTGTAGCGTTGGATGCTACACATCGGTCTAAAGTTTCTTTCAGTTCTAGGACTTGTGTCTGCATCTTAGAGTTTTGCTTCCTGACATCCTCCCTTTCGAGGCAGGTGGAATCGTACTTGGCCTGGATGAGCAAGGAAATAATAGACACACAATTACTGAGTAAGAAGTTCAGTGCAGAAATAAGTGGAAAAGTTGTTCGGGACAATGATGAATGATGATGAAGAAGGAGAAACGTACTGTGATGTCTTTCATGTCTGCAGACAGGTGGGCGACCGTCTGGTCCCTCTGGCTCAACTCGCAGCGAAGGTCCCTGATTTGGTTAATAAGATCTAAAACCACGTCCTGTCAAAACACCAGGAGGGGGGGGTCAACGGGACAGCAGGTGCGGTGACAAAACAAAAAAGTGTTTGCGCAGGCTCACTTTGTCGTGCTCAATCTTCTGCTCCAAACTCTTCAGCTTTTCATTTCCAGAGAAGAGGTTTTGCTCAAGGTCTACAATTTTGGATGCCTTTAAAAAAAAAAAAAAGAAACGTCAGCATGGTTAGCAACCGAGATGCCACCGCGGCTCAGGTAAATGTTTTTTTTTTTCATACATGCGTATTATATTCAGGACTGACCTGCTGCTGATTTAGCAGCGTCACGTCGGAGACCTGTTTCCTCAGCTGTGTGCTCTGCTGCAAAGCGTCAATCAGTTCTCTGAGAGCAAACACAAAAGGTCACACAGTTAGACATATTTGGATACAAATTTAAAACTGCTGCAACCCCCCCCCCCCCCCCCCCAAGTCTGTCTGAACTCACTTTGACGTGCTCTCTTTGTTCTCTCTTAACTGACATGTCAGGGAGGTCGTGTGCTCCTGCTCGGTCTGCAGGGAATTATTCGATTCCTGCGAAAGGGGCGAAAAATGACACAAGAAGAGATCATATACGGACAGGAAATCACAAAAAGAACAATCCCTGGGCTCGGGTTCACCGACCATGAGCTGCGTTTTCACTTCATCGATCTCCTGCCGCCTGTCCTGCAGGTGCCGTCTCGCCTGGTCAGCTTCAAACTTGGTCTCAGCTTGCAGCTGGTCAAACGAGTCCTGCAGCATCCGGTGCTGCTCCAGGAGCTGCTCCCACTCCAGCCTGGGGGGGGTGAAGAAGTGTCAATCCAGGGTGCAAAGGGAGCGGGCGAAGAAGAGTCCGCAAGGGAGCATTGCTTACTGGACTTTGTCAAGACGGAGCTGCGTGCCGATCAGACTGTTGGAGAGCTCGCCCATCTCTCTCTGCTGCTCGCTCTTCCTCTCCGTCAGCTCGTTCTTTACCGCGGCCAGCTCCTTATCGGACGACTTCAGCACCAGGCGGAGATCGCTGATCTCACTCCTCATCACTAGATAGGTGGGGGGGGGGCAAAGAAGAGATCACCTTGGTATTCTCGTCCCGCTTGATTGCAACATGGGGAAAGCGTCGGAATCTCACCCTCAGCCGCCCGTTGTTCAGACTGAAGGTTTCGCTGCAGCTCACTCACAGTTCCTCTCAGGCTGAGCTGATCCCTGTTCTTGGCTCGCTCAGTCGACAGCAACTGGATCGAGTGCAAAGAACAAGAACATATTAGTATTCTAACTTTTATATTTTTCTGAATATCCACTAAGAATACTGTAAATCCATGAGGTGAGGAGATTCTACCTCGCCCTTATGCTCAGACTCCTGCGACAGCAGAGTGATCTGCTCCTCCAGTTTTGCAATTTGCTGCAACAGTTTGTTGTTCTTTAGTTCCTCCTCATTCAGCAGCGTCTGGACACGGCTGAAGTTTTCCTGATAGGAAATAATTAGTGGCTGTTTTTTGTGTGTGTGTGTGTGTGTGTGCATATATTCAAAAGGACCATCAACATTTCTGCACCTGAACTTGACACAGCTCCTCGGTCAAAGCCATCTCCTTCATGTCCGCAGGAGGCTGCTCTTCCCAAATGTCGTCGACACCAAAATGTGCCCCCTTCAGGTGCTCCGGGCTCGAGAGAGGCACGAG